>NC_091377.1:16403486-16548486 GCF_038502225.1 Cherax quadricarinatus | reverse complement strand
TAGTGGTAGTAGTAGTGGTAGAGGTAAGGCTGGTAGTGGTAGTAGTAGTGGGGTAAGGCTGGTAGTGGAATAAGTAGTGGTAGAGGTAAGGCTGGTAGTGGAAGCAGTAGTGGTAGAGGTAAGGCTGGTAGTGGAAGCAGTAGTGGTAGAGGTAAGGCTGTTAGTGGAAGCAGTAGTGGTAGAGGTAAGGCTGGTAGTGGAAGCAGTAGTGGTAGAGGTAAGGCTGGTAGTGGAAGCAGTAGTGGTAGAGGTAAGGCTGGTAGTGGAAGAAGTAGTGGTAGAGGTAAGGCTGGTAGTGGAAGAAGTAGTGGTAGAGGTAAGGCTGGTAGTGGAAGCAGTAGTGGTAGAGGTAAGGCTGGTAGTGGAAGCAGTAGTGGTAGAGGTAAGGCTGGTAGTGGAAGCAGTAGTGGTAGAGGTAAGGCTGGTAGTGGAAGCAGTAGTGGTAGAGGTAAGGCTGGTAGTGGAAGCAGTAGTGGTAGAGGTAAGGCTGGTAGTGGAAGCAGTAGTGGTAGAGGCAAGACAGGTAGTGGAAGCAGCAGTGGTAGAGGTAAGGCTGGTAGTGGAAGCAGTAGTGGTAGAGGTAAGGCTGGTAGTGGAAGCAGTAGTGGTAGAGGTAAGGCTGGTAGTGGAAGCAGTAGTGGTAGAGGTAAGGCTGGTAGTGGAAGCAGTAGTGGTAGAGGTAAGGCTGGTAGTGGAAGCAGCAGTGGTAGAGGTAAGGCTGGTAGTGGAAGCAGTAGTGGTAGAGGTAAGGCTGGTAGTGGAAGCAGTAGTGGTAGAGGTAAGGCTGGTAGTGGAAGCAGTAGTGGTAGAGGTAAGGCTGGTAGTGGAAGCAGTAGTGGTAGAGGTAAGGCTGGTAGTGGAAGCAGAGGTAAGGCTGGTAGTGGTAGAGGTAAGGCTGGTAGTGGAAGCAGTAGTGGTAGAGGTAAGGCTGGTAGTGGAAGCAGTAGTGGTAGAGGTAAGGCTGGTAGTGGAAGCAGTAGTGGTAGAGGTAAGGCTGGTAGTGGAAGCAGTAGTGGTAGAGGTAAGGCTGGTAGTGGAAGCAGTAGTGGTAGAGGTAAGGCTGGTAGTGGAAGCAGTAGTGGTAGAGGTAAGGCTGGTAGTGGAAGCAGTAGTGGTAGAGGTAAGGCTGGTAGTGGAAGCAGTAGTGGTAGAGGTAAGGCTGGTAGTGGAAGTAGTAGTGGTAGAGGTAAGGCTGGTAGTGGAAGTAGTAGTGGTAGAGGTAAGGCTGGTAGTGGAAGCAGTAGTGGTAGAGGCAAGTCTGGTAGTGGAAGCAGGAGTGGTAGAGGTAATGCTGGTAGTGGAAGCAGCAGTGGTAGAGGTAAGGCTGGTAGTGGAAGCAGTAGTGGTAGAGGTAAGGCTGGTAGTGGAAGCAGTAGTGGTAGAGGTAAGGCTGGTAGAGGAAGCAGCAGTGGTAGAGGTAAGGCTGGTAGTGGAAGCAGTAGTGGTAGAGGAAAGGCTGGTAGAGGAAGCAGCAGTGGTAGAGGTAAGGCTGGTAGTGGAAGCAGTAGTGGTAGAGGTAAGGCTGGTAGTGGAAGCAGTAGTGGTAGAGGTAAGGCTGGTAGTGGAAGCAGTAGTGGTAGAGGTAAGGCTGGTAGTGGAAGCAGTAGTGGTAGAGGTAAGGCTGGTAGTGGAAGCAGTAGTGGTAGAGGTAAGGCTGGTAGTGGAAGCAGTAGTGGTAGACGTAAGGCTGGTAGTGGAAGAAGTAGTGGTAGAGGTAAGGCTGGTAGTGGAAGCAGCAGTGGTAGAGGTAAGGCTGGTAGTGGAAGCAGTAGTGGTAGAGGTAAGGCTGGTAGTGGAAGCAGTAGTGGTAGAGGTAAGGCTGGTAGTGGAAGCAGTAGTGGTAGAGGTAAGGCTGGTAGTGGAAGCAGTAGTGGTAGAGGTAAGGCTGGTAGTGGAAGCAGCAGTGGTAGAGGTAAGGCTGGTAGTGGAAGCAGTAGTGGTAGAGGTAAGGCTGGTAGTGGAAGCAGTAGTGGTAGAGGTAAGGCTGGTAGTGGAAGCAGTAGTGGTAGAGGTAAGGCTGGTAGTGGAAGCAGTAGTGGTAGAGGTAAGGCTGGTAGTGGAATCAGAAGTGGTAGAGGTAAGGCAGGTAGTGGAAGCAGCAGTGGTAGAGGTAAGGCTGATAGTGGAAGCAGCAGTGGTAGAGGTAAGGCTGGTAGTGGAAACAGCAGTGGTAGAGGTAAGGCTGATAGTGGAAGCAGCAATGGTAGAGATAAGGCTGGTAGCGGAAACAATAGTGGTAGAGGTAAGGCTGGTAGTGGAAGCAGCAGTGGTAGAGGTAAGGCTGATAGTGGAAGCAGTAGTGGTAGAGGTAAGGCTGGTAGTGGAAGCAGCAGTGGTAGAGGTAGTGGTAGTGGTAGGTAAGAGCTGGTAGTGGTAAGGCTAGCAGTAGTGGTAGAGGTAAGGCTGGTAGTGGAAGCAGTAGTGGTAGAGGTAAGGCTGGTAGTGGAAGCAGTAGTGGTAGAGGTAAGGCTGGTAGTGTGGTAGAGTAGTAGTGGTAGAGGTAAGGCTGGTAGTGGAAGCAGTAGTGGTAGAGGTAAGGCTGGTAGTGGAAGCAGTAGTGGTAGAGGTAAGGCTGGTAGTGGAAGCAGCAGTGGTAGAGGTAAGGCTGATAGTGGAAGCAGTAGTGGTAGAGGTAAGGCTGGTAGTGGAAGCAGCAGTGGTAAAGGTAAGGCTGGTAGTGGTAGCAGTAGTGGTAGAGGTAAGGCTGGTAGTGGAAGAGGTAGTGGTAGAGGTAAGGCTGGTAGTGGTAGAGGTAGTGGTAGAGGTAAGGCTGGTAGTGGAAGCAGTAGTGGTAGAGGTAAGGCTGGTAGTGGACGCAGCAGTGGTAGAGGTAAGGCTGGTAGTGGAAGCAGTAGTGGTAGAGGTAAGGCTGGTAGTGGAAGCAGTAGTGGTAGAGGTAAGGCTGGTAGTGGAAGCAGTAGTGGTAGAGGTAAGGCTGGTAGTGGAAGCAGTAGTGGTAGAGGTAAGGCTGGTAGTGGAAGCAGCAGTGGTAGAGGTAAGGCTGGTAGTGGAAGCAGTAGTGGTAGAGGTAAGGCTGGTAGTGGAAGCAGTAGTGGTAGAGGTAAGGCTGGTAGTGGAAGCAGTAGTGGTAGAGGTAAGGCTGGTAGTGGAAGCAGTAGTGGTAGAGGTAAGGCTGGTAGTGGAAGCAGTAGTGGTAGAGGTAAGGCTGGTAGTGGAAGCAGTAGTGGTAGAGGTAAGGCTGGTAGTGGAAGCAGTAGTGGTAGAGGTAAGGCTGGTAGTGGAAGCAGTAGTGGTAGAGGTAAGGCTGGTAGTGGAAGCAGTAGTGGTAGAGGTAAGGCTGGTAGTGGAAGCAGTAGTGGTAGAGGTAAGGCTGGTAGTGGAAGCAGTAGTGGTAGAGGTAAGGCTGGTAGTGGAAGCAGTAGTGGTAGAGGTAAGGCTGGTAGTGGAAGCAGTAGTGGTAGAGGTAAGGCTGGTAGTGGAAGCAGTAGTGGTAGAGGTAAGGCTGGTAGTGGAAGCAGTAGTGGTAGAGGTAAGGCTGGTAGTGGAAGCAGTAGTGGTAGAGGTAAGCCTGGTAGTGGAAGCAGTAGTGGTAGAGGTAAGGCTGGTAGTGGAAGCAGTAGTGGTAGAGGTAAGGCTGGTAGTGGAAGCAGTAGTGGTAGAGGTAAGGCTGGTAGTGGAAGCAGTAGTGGTAGAGGTAAGGCTGGTAGTGGAAGTAGTAGTGGTAGAGGTAAGGCTGGTAGTGGAAGTAGTAGTGGTAGAGGTAAGGCTGGTAGTGGAAGCAGTAGTGGTAGAGGTAAGGCTGGTAGTGGAAGCAGTAGTGGTAGAGGTAAGGCTGGTAGTGGAAGCAGTAGTGGTAGAGGTAAGGCTGGTAGTGGAAGCAGTAGTGGTAGAGGTAAGGCTGGTAGTGGAAGTGTAGTGGTAGAGGTAAGGCTGGTAGTGGAAGCAGTAGTGGTAGAGGTAAGGCTGGTAGTGGAAGCAGTAGTGGTAGAGGTAAGGCTGGTAGTGGAAGCAGTAGTGGTAGAGGTAAGGCTGGTAGTGGAAGCAGTAGTGGTAGAGGTAAGGCTGGTAGTGGAAGCAGCAGTGGTAGAGGTAAGGCTGGTAGTGGAAGCAGCAGTGGTAGAGGCAAGGCTGGTAGTGGAAGCAGAAGTGGTAGAGGTAAGGCTGGTAGTGGAAGCAGCAGTGGTAGAGGTAATGCTGTTAGTGGAAGCAGTAAAGGTAGAGGTAAGGCTGGTAGTGGAAGCAGTAGTGGTAGAGGTAAGGCTGGTAGTGGAAGCAGTAGTGGTAGAGGTAAGGCTGGTAGTGGAAGCAGTAGTGGTAGAGGTAAGGCTGGTAGTGGAAGCAGTAGTGGTAGAGGTAAGGCTGGTAGTGGAGTGGTAGAGCTGGTAGTAGTGGTAGAGGTAAGGCTGGTAGAGGAAGCAGCAGTGGTAGAGGTAAGGCTGGTAGTGGAAGCAGTAGTGGTAGAGGTAAGGCTGGTAGTGGAAGCAGCAGTGGTAGAGGTAAGGCTGGTAGTGGTAGCAGTTGTGGTAGAGTTAAGGCTGGTAGTGGTAGCAGTAGTGGTAGAGGTAAGGCTGGAAATGGAAGCAGTAGTGGTAGAGGTAAGGCTGGTAGTGGAAGCAGCAGTGGAAGAGGTAAGGCTGGTAGTGGAGCAGCTGGTAGTAAGGCTGGTAGTGGAAGCAGTAGTGGTAGAGGTAAGGCTGGTAGTGGAGGCAGTAGTGGTAGAGGTAAGGCTGGTAGTGGAAGCAGTAGTGGTGGAGGTAAGGCTGGTAGTGGAAGCAGTAGTGGTAGCGGTAAGGCTGGTAGTTGAAGCAGTAGTGGTAGAGGTAAGGCTGGTAGTGGAAGCAGCAGTGGAAGAGGTAAGGCTGGTAGTGGAAGCAGTAGTGGTAGAGGTAAGGCTGGTAGTGGAAGCAGTAGTGGTAGAGGTAAGGCTGGTAGTGGAAGCAGTAGTGGTAGAGGTAAGGCTGGTAGTGGAAGCAGTAGTGGTAGAGGTAAGGCTGGTAGTGGAAGCAGTAGTGGTAGAGGTAAGGCTGGTAGTGGAAGCAGTAGTGGTAGAGGTAGTGGAAGCAGCAGTGGTAGTAAGGCTGGTAGTGGAAGTAGTAGTGGTAGAGGTAAGGCTGGTAGTGGAAGCAGTAGTAGTAGTAGTGGTAGAGGTAAGGCTGGTAGTGGAAGCAGTAGTGGTAGAGGTAAGGCTGGTATTGGAAGCAGTAGTGGTAGAGGTAAGGCTGGTAGTGGAAGCAGCAGTGGTAGGTAGGCTGGTAGTGGTAGAGGTAAGGCTGGTAGTGGAAGCAGTAGTGGTAGAGGTAAGGCTGGTAGTGGAAGCAGTAGTGGTAGAGGTAAGGCTGGTAGTGGAAGCAGTAGTGGTAGAGGTAAGGCTGGTAGTGGAAGCAGTAGTGGTAGAGGTAAGGCTGGTAGTGGAAGCAGTAGTGGTAGAGGTAAGGCTGGTAGTGGAAGCAGTAGTGGTAGAGGTAAGGCTGGTAGTGGAAGCAGTAGTGGTAGAGGTAAGGCTGGTAGTGGAAGCAGTAGTGGTAGAGGTAAGGCTGGTAGTGGAAGCAGTAGTGGTAGAGGTAAGGCTGGTAGTGGAAGCAGTAGTGGTAGAGGTAAGGCTGGTAGTGGAAGCAGTAGTGGTAGAGGTAAGGCTGGTAGTGGAAGCAGTAGTGGTAGAGGTAAGGCTGGTAGTGGAAGCAGCAGTGGTAGAGGTAAGGCTGGTCGTGGTAGTGGTAGAGGTAAGGCTGGTAGTGGAAGCAGTGGTAGAGGTAAGGCTGGTAGTGGAAGCAGTAGTGGTAGAGGTAAGGCTGGTAGTGGAAGCAGCAGTGGTAGAGGTAAGGCTGGTAGTGGAAGCAGTAGTGGTAGAGGTAAGGCTGGTAGTGGAAGCAGTAGTGGTAGAGGTAAGGCTGGTAGTGGAAGCAGTAGTGGTAGAGGTAAGGCTGGTAGTGGAAGCAGTAGTGGTAGAGGCAAGGTTGGTAGTGGAAGCAGTAGTGGTAGAGGTAAGGCTGGTAGTGGAAGCAGTAGTGGTAGAGGTAAGGCTGGTAGTGGAAACAGTAGTGATAGAGGTAAGGCTGGTAGTAGAAGCAGCAGTGGTAGAGGTAAGGCTGGTAGTGGAAGCAGTAGTGGTAGAGGTAAGGCTGGTAGTGAAAGCAGTAGTGGTAGAGGTAAGGCTGGTAGTGGAAGAGGTAGTGGTAGAGGTAAGGCTGGTAGTGGAAGCAGTAGTGGTAGAGGTAAGGCTGGTAGTGGAGGTAGTGGTAGAGGTAAGGCTGATAGTGGAAGCAGTAGTGGTAGAGGTAAGGCTGGTAGTGGAAGCAGCAGTGGTAAAGGTAAGGCTGGTAGTGGTAGCAGTAGTGGTAGAGGTAAGGCTGGTAGTGGAAGAGGTAGTGGTAGAGGTAAGGCTGGTAGTGGAAGAGGTAGTGGTAGAGGTAAGGCTGGTAGTGGAAGCAGTAGTGGTAGAGGTAAGGCTGGTAGTGGAAGCAGCAGTGGTAGAGGTAAGGCTGGTAGTGGAAGCAGCAGTGGTAGAGGTAAGGCTGGTAGTGGAAGCAGTAGTGGTAGAGGTAAGGCTGGTAGTGGAAGCAGTAGTGGTAGAGGTAAGGCTGGTAGTGGAAGCAGTAGTGGTAGAGGTAAGGCTGGTAGTGGAAGCAGTAGTGGTAGAGGTAAGGCTGGTAGTGGAAGCAGTAGTGGTAGAGGTAAGGCTGGTAGTGGAAGCAGTAGTGGTAGAGGTAAGGCTGGTAGTGGAAGCAGTAGTGGTAGAGGTAAGGCTGGTAGTGGAAGCAGTAGTGGTAGAGGTAAGGCTGGTAGTGGAAGCAGTAGTGGTAGAGGTAAGGCTGGTAGTGGAAGCAGTAGTGGTAGAGGTAAGGCTGGTAGTGGAAGCAGTAGTGGTAGAGGTAAGGCTCGTAGTAGTAGTAGTAGTGGTAGAGGTAAGGCTGGTAGTGGAAGCAGTAGTGGTAGAGGTAAGGCTGGTAGTAGTAGTAGTGGTAGAGGTAAGGCTGGTAGTGGTAGTAGTGGTAGAGGTAAGTCTGGTAGTGGTGGTGGTAGTAGTGGTAGAGGTAAGGCTGGTAGTAGTAGTAGTGGTAGAGGTAAGGCTGGTAGTAGTAGAGGTAAGGCTGGTAGTAGTAGAGGTAAGGCTGGTAGTGGTGGTGGTAGTAGTAGTAGTGGTAGAGGTAAGGCTGGTAGTAGTAGTGGTAGAGGTAAGGCTGGTAGTAGTGGTAGAGGTAAGGCTGGTAGTGGAAGCACTAGTGGTAGAGGTAAGGCTGGTAGTGGAAGAAGTAGTGGTAGAGGTAAGGCTGGTAGTGGAGTGGAAGCAGTAGTGGTAGAGGTAAGGCTGGTAGTGGAAGCAGAAGTGGTAGAGGAAAGACAGGTAGTGGAAGAAGTAGTGGTAGAGGTAAGGCTGGTAGTGGAAGCAGTAGTGGTAGAGGTAAGGCTGGTAGTGGAGTGGTAGAGGTAAGGCTGGTAGTGGAAGCAGTAGTGGTAGAGGTAAGGCTGGTAGTGGAAGAAGTAGTGGTAGAGGTAAGGCTGGTAGTGGAAGCAGTAGTGGTAGAGGTAAGGCTGGTAGTGGAAGCAGTAGTGGTAGAGGTAAGGCTGGTAGTGGAAGCAGTAGTGGTAGAGGTAAGGCTGGTAGTGGAAGCAGCAGTGGTAGAGGTAAGGCTGGTAGTGGTAGCAGTAGTGGTAGAGGTAAGGCTGGTAGTAGTGGTAGAGGTAAGGCTGGTAGTGGAAGCAGTAGTGGTAGAGGTAAGGCTGGTAGTGGAAGTAGTAGTGGTAGAGGTAAGGCTGGTAGTGGAAGCAGTAGTGGTAGAGGTAAGGCTGGTAGTGGAAGTAGTAGTGGTAGAGGTAAGGCTGGTAGTGGAAGTAGAAGTGGTAGAGGTAAGGCTGGTAGTGGAAGCACCAGTGGTAGAGGTAAGGCTGGTAGTGGAAGCAGTAGTGGTAGAGGTAAGGCTGGTAGTGGAAGCAGCAGTGGTAGTAGTGGTAGAGGTAAGGCTGGTAGTGGAAGCAGTAGTGGTAGAGGTAAGGCTGGTAGTGGAAGCAGTAGTGGTAGAGGTAAGGCTGGTAGTGGAAGCAGTAGTGGTAGAGGTAAGGCTGGTAGTGGAAGCAGTAGTGGTAGAGGTAAGGCTGGTAGTGGAAGTAGTAGTGGTAGAGGTAAGGCTGGTAGTGGAAGTAGTAGTGGTAGAGGTAAGGCTGGTAGTGGAAGCAGTAGTGGTAGAGGTAAGGCTGGTAGTGGAAGCAGTAGTGGTAGAGGTAAGGCTGGTAGTGGAAGCAGTAGTGGTAGAGGTAAGGCTGGTAGTGGAAGCAGTAGTGGTAGAGGTAAGGCTGGTAGTGGAAGCAGTAGTGGTAGAGGTAAGGCTGGTAGTGGAAGCAGTAGTGGTAGAGGTAAGGCTGGTAGTGGAAACAGCAGTGTTAGAGGTAAGGCTGGTAGTGGAAGTAGTAGTGGTAGAGGTAAGGCTGGTAGTGGAGCAGTAGTGGTAGAGGTAAGGCTGGTAGTGGAAGCAGTAGTGGTAGAGGTAAGGCTGGTAGTGGAAGCAGTAGTGGTAGAGGTAAGGCTGGTAGTGGAGTGGTAGCAGTAGTGGTAGAGGTAAGGCTGGTAGTGGAAGTAGTAGTGGTAGAGGTAAGGCTGGTAGTGGAAGCAGTAGTGGTAGAGGTAAGGCTGGTAGTGGAAGTAGTAGTGGTAGAGGTAAGGCTGGTAGTGGAAGCAGTAGTGGTAGAGGTAAGGCTGGTAGTGGAAGCAGTAGTGGTAGAGGTAAGGCTGGTAGTGGAAGTAGTAGTGGTAGAGGTAAGGCTGGTAGTGGAAGCAGTAGTGGTAGAGGTAAGGCTGGTAGTGGAAGCAGTAGTGGTAGAGGTAAGGCTGGTAGTGGAAGCAGTAGTGGTAGAGGTAAGGCTGGTAGTGGAAGCAGTAGTGGTAGAGGTAAGGCTGGTAGTGGAAGCAGTAGTGGTAGAGGTAAGGCTGGTAGTGGAAGCAGTAGTGGTAGAGGTAAGGCTGGTAGTGGAAGTAGCAGTGGTAGAGGTAAGGCTGGTAGTGGAAGCAGTAGTGGTAGAGGTAAGGCTGGTAGTGGAAGCAGCAGTGGTAGAGGTAAGGCTGGTAGTGGAAGCAGTAGTGGTAGAGGTAAGGCTGGTAGTGGAAGCAGTAGTGGTAGAGGTAAGGCTGGTAGTGGAAGCAGTAGTGGTAGAGGTAAGGCTGGTAGTGGAAGCAGTAGTGGTAGTGGTAAGGCTGGTAGTGGAAGCAGTAGTGGTAGAGGTAAGGCTGGTAGTGGAAGCTGTAGTGGTAAGCAGTAGTGGTAGAGGTAAGGCTGGTAGTGGAAGCAGTAGTGGTAGAGGTAAGGCTGGTAGTGGCAGCAGTAGTGGTAGAGGTAAGGCTGGTAGTGGAAGTAGTAGTGGTAGAGGTAAGGCTGGTAGTGGAAGCAGTAGTGGTAGAGGTAAGGCTGGTAGTGGAAGCAGTAGTGGTAGTGGTAAGGCTGGTAGTGGAAGCAGTAGTGGTAGAGGTAAGGCTGGTAGTGGAAGCTGTAGTGGTAGAGGTAAGGCTGGTAGTGGAAGCACCAGTGGTAGAGGTAAGGCTGGTAGTGGAAGCAGTAGTGGTAGAGGTAAGGCTGGTAGTAGAAGCAGCAGTGGTAGAGGTAAGGCTGGTAGTGGAAGCAGTAGTGGTAGAGGTAAGGCTGGTAGTGGAAGCAGTAGTGGTAGAGGTAAGGCTGGTAGTGGAAGCAGTAGTGGTAGAGGTAAGGCTGGTAGTGGAAGCAGTAGTGGTAGAGGTAAGGCTGGTAGTGGCTGGTAGTAGAGGTAGAGGTAGTGGTAGAGGTAAGGCTGGTAGTGGAAGCAGTAGTGGTAGAGGTAAGGCTGGTAGTGGAAGCAGTAGTGGTAGAGGTAAGGCTGGTAGTGGAAGCAGTAGTGGTAGAGGTAAGGCTGGTAGTGGAAGCAGTAGTGGTAGAGGTAAGGCTGGTAGTGGAAGCAGTAGTGGTAGAGGTAAGGCTGGTAGTGGAAGCAGTAGTGGTAGAGGTAAGGCTGGTAGTGGAAGCAGTAGTGGTAGAGGTAAGGCTGGTAGTGATAGTAGTAGTGGTAGAGGTAAGGCTGGTAGTGATAGTAGTAGTGGTAGAGGTAAGGCTAGTAGTGATAGTAGTAGTGGTAGAGGTAAGGCTGGTAGTGATAGTAGTAGTGGTAGAGGTAAGGCTAGTAGTGATAGTAGTAGTGGTAGAGGTAAGGCTGGTAGTGATAGTAGTAGTGGTAGAGGTAAGGCTAGTAGTGATAGTAGTGGTAGAGGTAAGGCTAGTAGTGATAGTAGTGGTAGAGGTAAGGCTAGTAGTGACAGTAGAAGTCTACGTTCTGTATTAATAAAGGCACTGGATGGAGAAACGTCTACAAGATACTCAGATGTTGTCGGTACTGAATACCACCAACATGATACTCAGATGTTGTCGGTACTGAATACCACCAACATGATACTCAGATGTTGTCGGTACTGAATACCACCAACATGATACTCAGATGTTGTCGGTACTGAATACCACCAACATGATACTCAGATGTTGTCGGTACTGAATACCACCAACATGATACTCAGATGTTGTCGGTACTGAATACCACCAACATGATACTCAGATGTTGTCGGTACTGAATACCACCAACATGATACTCAGATGTTGTCGGTACTGAATACCACCAACATGATACTCAGATGTTGTCGGTACTGAATACCACCAACATACAAAATGTCAATCACTAATCACACAGACTTATCGTAAATCTGTGTAGATTACTTCGTAAAGTGTGACCAAGGAGTAACATCAAACGAACTATATGTATTTCGGTCGCTGCGCGATCCCAGGAAGGTATCCCTGTATTGCATAACCCCAGCCCACCTGTACCTCACTGCAAGCGACTAGAATAGTGCAGAGTGCGACAGAAGTTGTTAATGCACTTAAATATTAGTGTTGACGATGTAAACAGAATCAGAGACATTCACGAGTCATCACGTGGACACTAACATCCACGTTTCTTCTATAAAAATGGTAAATTAGGACATACACAGACTAAACCTAAGTCATATCTTTCAGAGGTACCAATAAAACCAATATTCTAAAATACACAAGCACATTAAGCTTGAAGCTGCTCAGATACTGAGTTATCAGCATGGAAGTTTGAAGCTAATAACATGCAACACAGAAACCATCGCTTGAAAAGCAATATTGCAATTTTTCAATCTTCTTAAAAAAAAAAAAAAGTCGCAGCCTACACATGTGAAAATCAATCATAAGTTTTTGCCAAGATAAACTAGCCAGTAGAATAAGTTTTATTTAAGCTTAGAGTACATAACTAACAAATATTTAACAATGGTCTTGAGGGCACATAGCAGTTAAATGCACATAAAACAACATTAACTTAATTCAACTTAGGATAACCAAATAAAGTCAATCAATGACTTATTCTGATCAGAAGAAAAATCCTCCTATTATTTCATAAAAATTAATTTGATTAATGACTCACGAAATCGTAATGACACGATTGCAAACAAACCATAGGAAAGCTAGCACAGGCCCCACTGTGCCTATGCTAACCTTCCTATGGTGTAGAAATCTACCTAGTTGGATGAATCTTATTGTAGCCAGTTGGTCCAGTGGCTAACGCGACGGTCTGGAGTTTAGTGACTCTCTGATCGCGGGTTCTAACCCCACCAGTGGTATGGTTTAATTCAATATATTTAACACATGATAACGTACACAAGCTTACACCAAGACAGTGTTTTCCTTGAGGATAACACAGCAACACAAATATAACACAGCAGCACAAAGTTTATAACACAGCAACACAAATATAACACGGCAACACAAAGTTTATAACACAGCAACACAAATATAACACAGCAACACAAAGTTTATAACACAGCAACACAAATATAACACAGCAACACAAAGTTTATAACACAGCAACAAAAAGTTTATAACACAGCAACACAAAGTTTATAACACAGCAACACAAAGTTTATAACACAGCAACACAAAGTTTATAACACAGCAACACAAAGTTTATAACACAGCAACAAAAAGTTTATAACACAGCAACACAAAGTTTATAACACAGCAACACAAAGTTTATAACACAGCAACACAAAGTTTATAACACAGCAACACAAATATAACACAGCAACACAAAGTTTATAACACAGCAACACAAAGTTTATAACACAGCAAAACAAAGTTTATAACACAGCAACACAAAGTTTATAACACAGCAACACAAAGTTTATAACACAGCAAAACAAAGTTTATAACACAGCAAAACAAAATTTATAACACAGCAGCACAAAGTTTATAACACAGCAACACAAAGTTTATAACACAGCAACACAAAGTTTATAACACAGCAAAACAAAGTTTATAACACAGAAACACAAAGTATATAACAGCAACACAAAGTTTATAACACAGCAAAACAAAATTTATAACACAGCAACACAAAATTTATAACACAGCAACACAAAGTTTATAACACAGCAGCACAAAGTTTATAACACAGCAACACAAAATTTATAACACAGCAACACAAAGTTTATAACACAGCAGCACAAAGTTTATAACACAGCAGCACAAAGTTTATAACACAGAAACACAAAGTTTATAAAACAGCAGCACAAAGTTTATAACACAGCAGCACAAAGTTTATAACACAGCAGCACAAAGTTTATAACACAGCAACACAAAGTTTATAACACAGAAACACAAAGTTTATAACACAGAAACACAAAGTTTATAACACAGCAGCACAAAGTTTATAACACAGCAACACAAAGTTTATAACACAGCAGCACAAAGTTTATAACACAGAAACACAAAGTTTATAACACAGCAGCACAAAGTTTATAACACAGAAACACAAAGTTTATAACACAGCAGCACAAAGTTTATAACGCAGAAACACAAAATTTATAACACAGCAGCACAAAGTTTATAACACAGCAACACAAAGTTTATAACACAGCAGCACAAAGTTTATAACACAGAAACACAAAGTTTATAACACAGCAACACAAAGTTTATAACACAGAAACACAAAGTTTATAACACAGAAACACAAAGTTTATAACACAGAAACACAAAGTTTATAACACAGCAGCACAAAGTTTATAACACAGCAACACAAAGTTTATAACACAGCAGCACAAAGTTTATAACACAGCAGCACAAAGTTTATAACACAGCAGCACAAAGTTTATAACACAGCAACACAAAGTTTATAACACAGCAACACAAAGTTTATAACACAGAAACACAAAGTTTATAACACAGCAACACAAGTTTATAACACAGCAACACAAAGTTTATAACACAGCAACACACAGTTTCAAGCTGACTACAATATATATTTTCCTCTCACTGTAAAGAATAAAAAAAATTTCACCTACAAACCCTAAACCAATGAAATTTTCCATTAAATTGATACATCAACCACTGATGACTGATGCAGTTCACAACTGGGCTCACTACATAACTAAACTGGGCTCACTACATAACACTAAACTGGGCTCACTACATAACACTAAACTGAGCTCACTACATAACACTAAACTGAGCTCACTACATAACACTAAACTGAGCTCACTACATAACACTAAACTGAGCTCACTACATAACACTAAACTGAGCTCACTACATAACACTAAACTGAGCTCACTACATAACACTAAACTGGGCTCACTACATAACACTAAACTGGGCTCACTACATAACACTAAACTGGGCTCACTACATAACACTAAACTGAGCTCACTACATAACACTAAACTGAGCTCACTACATAACACTAAACTGAGCTCACTACATAACACTAAACTGAGCTCACTACATAACACTAAACTGAGCTCACTACATAACACTAAACTGGGCTCACTACATAACACTAAACTGGGCTCACTACATAACACTAAACTGAGCTCACTACATAACACTAAACTGAGCTCACTACATAACACTAAACTGAGCTCACTACATAACACTAAACTGGGCTCACTACATAACACTAAACTGGGCTCACTACATAACACTAAACTGGGCTCACTACATAACACTAAACTGAGCTCACTACATAACACTAAACTGGGCTCACTACATAACACTAAACTGGGCTCACTACATAACACTAAACTAGGCTCACTACATAATACTAAACTGGGCTCACTACATAACACTAAACTGGGCTCACTACATAATACTAAACTGGGCTCACTACATAACACTAAACTGGGCTCACTACATAACACTAAACTGGGCTCACTACATAACACTAAACTGAGCTCACTACATAACACTAAACTGGGCTCACTACATAACACTAAACTGGGCTCACTACATAACACTAAACTGAGCTCACTACATAACACTAAACTGAGCTCACTACATAACACTAAACTGGGCTCACTACATAACACTAAACTGAGCTCACTACATAACACTAAACTGAGCTCACTACATAACACTAAACTGGGCTCACTACATAACACTAAACTGGGCTCACTACATAACACTAAACTGAGCTCACTACATAACACTAAACTGGGCTCACTACATAACTAAACTGAGCTCACTACATATCACCAAACTGGGTTCATTACATAACACTAAGCTCACTACATAACACTAAACTGACCTCACTACATAACTAAACTGAGCTCACTACATATCACCAAACTCTGTTCATTACATAACACTAAGCTCACTACATAACACTAAACTGGGCTCACTACATAACTAAACTGAGCTCACTACATAACACTAAACTGGGTTTATTACATAACACTAAGCTCACTACATAACACTAAACTGAGCTCACTACAACACTAAACTGGGCTCACTACATAACTAAACTGAGCTCACTACATAACACTAAACTGGGTTCACTACATAACACTAAACTGAGCTCCCTAAAACACTAAACTGGGCTCACTACGTAACTAAACTGAGCTCACTACATAACACTAAACTGAGCTCACTACATAACACTAAACTGGGCTCACTACCTAACAATAAACTGGGCTCACTACATAACACTAAACTGGGCTCACTACATAACACTAAACTGGGCTCACTACGTAACACTAAACTGGGCTCACTACGTAACACTAAACAACTGGGTTCACTACATAACACTAAACTGGGATCACTACATAACACTAAACAACTGGGATCACTACATAACACTAAAAACTGGGTTCATTACATAACACTAAACAACTGGGCTCACTACATAACACTAAACAACTGGGCTCACTACATAACACTAAACTGGGATCACTACATAACACTAAACTGGGATCACTACATAACACTAAGCAACTGGGATCACTACATAACACTAAACAACTGGGATCACTACATAACACTAAACAACTGGTATCACTCCATAACACTAAACAACTGGGCTCACTAAATAAGACTAAACAACTGGGATCACTACATAACACTAAACAACTGGGATCACTACATAATAAACAACTGGGTTCCCCACGTAACACTACAACTGGGCTCACCACTTTGCTGTACAGCTGGGCTCCCCACAACACTAAACTAGGCTCACTACTTAGCTGTACAATTGAGCTCACATAACACTATACAAAACTGGGCTCACCACGTAGCTGCACAAAACACTATACAACTGGACTCGCCAATTAGCTGTACAGTTGGGCTCACATAACGCTGTATACTATACAACGGAGTTCACCACGTAGCTGCACGACTGGGCTCACAACATAGCTGAACTGGGCTCACCATCTAACAATACTACCTGGCTCACAGTATAACTATAAAAATGAGCTCACCACAACTATACAATTGGGCTCACTCACCATATAACTATACAGAGCTCGCTACAACTGAGGTCAACATAACTATACAAATGAAATCATAACTATACAACTGAGCTCACCACAACTATACAACTGAGCTCACCACAACTATACAACTGAGCTCACCACAACTATACAACTGAGCTCACCACAACTATACAACTGAGCTCACCACAACTATACAACTGAGCTCACAACTATACAACTGAGCTCACCACAACTATGCAACTGGGCTCACCACAACTATACGACTGAGATCACCAGAACTATACAACTGATTTCACCACAACTATACAACTGAGCTCACCACTACAACTGAGCTCACCAAAACTATACAACTGAGCTCACCACAACTATACAACTGAGCTCACAACTACAACTGAGCTCACCACAACTCTACAACTGAGCTCACAACTACAACTGAGCTCACAACTACAACTGAGCTCACAACTATACAACTGAGCTCACCACAACTATACAACTGAGCTCACCACAACTATACAACTGAGCTCACCACAATGCAACCGAGCTCACCACAACTCTACAACTTAGCTCACCACAACTATACAACTGAGCTCACCACAACTATACAACTGAGCTCACCACAACTCTACAACTGAGCTCACCACAACTCAACAACTGAGCTCACCACAACTCTACAACTGAGCTCACCACAACTATACAACTGAGCTCACAACTATACAACTGAGCTCACCACAACTATACAACTGAGCTCACCACAACTATACAACTGAGCTCACCACAACTCTACAACTGAGCTCACCACAACTATACAACTGAGCTCACAACTATACAACTGAGCTCACCACAACTATACAACTGAGCTCACCACAACTATACAACTGAGCTCACCACAACTATACAACTGAGCTTACCACAACTACAACTGAGCTCACCAAAACTATACAACTGAGCACACAACAGAGCTCACCACAACTATACAACTGAGCTCACAACTACAACTGAGCTCACCACAACTATACAACTGAGCTCACCACAATACAACCGAGCTCACAACTATAAAACTGAGCTCACCACAACTCTACAACTGAGCTCACAACTATACAACTGAACTCACCACAATACAACTGAGCTCACCACAACTCTACAACTGAGCTCACCACAACTCTACAACTGAGCTCACCACAACTCTACAACTGAGCTCACCACAACTCTACAACTGAGCTCACCACAACTCTACAACTGAGCTCACCACAACTCTACAACTGAGCTCACCACAACTCTACAACTGAGCTCACCACAACTATACAACTGAGCTCACCACAACTATACAACTGAGCTCACCACAACTATATAACTGAGCTCACCACAACTATACAACTGAGCTCACCACAACTATACAACTGAGCTCACTACAACTATACAACTGAGCTCACCACAACTATACAACTGAGCTCACCACAACTATACAACTAAGCTCACCACATAACACTAGTCTCTTTAGAAACATTCATCAGGAAGACCAGGAGCTATATTACCAATTCAGTAGTCAAGTAGCGTGTTTGGCGATTAGCGGGAGGAGGATCAAGCCTTCAACATTACATACAATTACGACAAGTTGCGAGAATAATGTGACAACCTGGTATATAATACTGAACAGTTGTGGCTACTGACCTAACTCCACTGGAGTGAACACAGTCCCAGGACAACAACGTTCACTCCACTGGAGTGAACAAGGTGTCAGGATCAACCAGGTTATCATGTGTGTGTTTAACACACCAAGTAGCAAGAAATGTGCCACAACACACAAGATACAAAACACTAATAATGGAAGTTAGGTTGACTGACGGTGACAGGTTGCAGAGGATGAGCTTGATCGTGGACAGGTGCTGATGGCTTACAGGTGGAGACAGGTGTGACTCACGCACCTACTCACACAACACCACTCACCGCCCACCGCCCACTCCACGCTTATATAGGCCGCCCATTAAGCGCCCATCACAAAAAGCCCATCTCATAAAAAGGGTCAATTTGAGGGGAATGTGCAGCAATTGGCCAGGATGACCTGTTGAAGAGCTGTGGTAATAGTTCCACGTCTCTCTCGTGCCCACACCGCCTCTGGGATCCGGGTTCCTGATGACCAACACTCCAAGGTGCCTCGGGCAGCCAGGTACCCGCACCAGGGCATCGTCGCCGCCACGCACAACACAAACACACATCCGCTTGTGTACAGAGCGTCGATGACTGAGCGATCCAGGTGACGCTCTTACCCTCAGGTAAGGTGACAGATGTAACCACAACTGCCCTGCCCACCATACCTGCTGCTAGCGACCTGCAAGCCCACAGCCATCACAATCTGGCTAGTCAGGTGCTTGCAACACATACTTATCCAGTTTCCTCTTGATAAATTCGATCTCGTTTCCTCTCAAAAGGATGAAGAGTCCTGGACCACTTTTTTTTTTTTTACCGTGTTTATTCAACACTTTCTCCCACGTCTTGCACTCCAGTAAGATGTTATCACACTGTGCCAATTAAGAAACCAATCCCTCTAGTAAATTGTTGAGAATCTCTCTCCTCTCCTTTCTAGAGAGAACAATCCAAGTGTCTGGAAGCATTCCTAATAGTATACATGTTTTAGTGATCCTATGATGCTAATATACCACACATCTCTCCTACCTTACAAGACACTGTGACCACACATCTCTCCTACCTTACAAGACACTGTGACCACACATCTCTCCTACCTTACAAGACACTGTGACCACACATCTCTCCTACCTTACAAGACACTGTGACCACACATCTCTCCTACCTTACAAGACACTGTGACCACACATCTCTCCTACCTTACAAGACACTGACCACACATCTCTCCTACCTTACAAGACACTGTGACCACACATCTCTCCTACCTTGCAAGACACTGTGACCACACATCTCTCCTACCTTACAAGACACTGTGACCACACATCTCTCCTACCTTACAAGACACTGTGACCACACATCTCTCCTACCTTACAAGACATTATGACCACACATCTCTCCTACCTTACAAGACACTGTGACCACACATCTCTCCTACCTTACAAGACACTGTGACCACACATCTCTCCTACCTTACAAGACACTGTGACCACACATCTCTCCTACCTTACAAGACACTGTGGCCACACATCTCTCCTACCTTACAAAACACTGTGACCACACATCTCTCCTACCTTACAAGACACTGTGACCACACATCTCTCCTACCTTACAAGACACTGTGACCACACATCTCTCCTACCTTGCAAGACACTGTGACCACATATCTCTCCTACCTTGCAAGACACTGTGACCACACATCTCTCCTACCTTGCAAGACACTGTGACCATACATCTCTCCTACCTTGCAAGACACTGTGACCACACATCTTTCCTACCTTGCAAGACACTGTGACCACACAATATCTCTCCTACCTTGCAAGACACTGTGACCACACATCACTCCTACCTTGCAAGACACTGTGACCACACATCACTCCTACCTTGCAAGACACTGTGACCACACATCTCTCCTACCTTGCAAGACATTATGACCACACATCACTCCTACCTTGCAAGACACTGTGACCATACAACAATATCTCTCCTACCTTGCAAGACACTGTGACCACACACTATCTCTCCTACCTTGCAAGACACTGTGACCTCACAACAATATCTCTCCTACCTTACAAGACACTGTGACCACACATCTCTCCTACCTTGCAAGACACTGTGACCACATATCTCTCCTACCTTGCAAGACACTGTGACCACACATCTCTCCTACCTTACAAGACACTATGACCACACATTTCTCCTACCTTGCAAGACACTGTGACCACACATCTCTCCTGCCTTGCAAGACACTGTGACCACACATCTCTCCTACCTTGCAAGACACTGTGACCATACATCTCTCCTACCTTACAAGACACTGACCACACATTTCCCCTACCTTGCAAGACACTGTGACCATACATCTCTCCTACCTTGCAAGACAGTGACCACACATCTCTCCTACCTTGCAAGACACTGACCACACATCTCTCCTACCTTGCAAGACACTGTGACCACACATCTCTCCTACCTTGCAAGACACTGTGACCATACATCTCTCCTACCTTGCAAGACACTGTGACCATACATCTCTCCTACCTTGCAAGACACTGTGACCACACATCTCTCCTACCTTGCAAGACACTGTGACCACACATCTCTCCTACCTTGCAAGACACTGTGACCACACATCTCTTCTACAAGACACTGTGACCACACATCTCTTCTACCTTACAAGACACTGTGACCACACATCTCTCCTACCTTGCAAGACACTGTGACCACACATCTCTCCTACCTTACGAGACACTGTGACCATATATCTCTCCTACCTTGCAAGACACTGTGACCACACATCTCTCCTACCTTACAAGACACTGTGACCTCACATCTCTCCTACCTTACAAGACACTGTGACCACACATCTCTCCTACCTTACAAGACACTGTGACCACACATCTCTCCTACCTTACAAGACACTGTGACCACACATCTCTCCTACCTTGCAAGACACTGTGACCACACATCTCTCCTACCTTACGAGACACTGTGACCATATATCTCTCCTACCTTGCAAGACACTGTGACCACACATCTCTCCTACCTTACAAGACACTGTGACCACACATCTCTCCTACCTTGCAAGACACTGTGACCACACATCTCTCCTACCTTGCAAGACACTGTGACCACACATCTCTCCTACCTTACAAGACACTGTGACCACACATCTCTCCTACCTTACAAGACACTGTGACCACACATCTCTCCTACCTTACAAGACACTGTGACCACACATCTCTCCTACCTTACAAGACACTGTGACCACACATCTCTCCTACCTTACAAGACACTGTGACCACACATCTCTCCTACCTTACAAGACACTGTGACCACACATCTCTCCTACCTTGCAAGACACTGTGACCACACATCTCTCCTACCTTGCAAGACAAGACACTGTGACCACACATCTCTCCTACCTTGCAAGACACTGTGACCACACATGTCTCCTACCTTACAAGACACTGTGACCACACATCTCTCCTACCTTACAAGACACTGTGACCACACATCTCTCCTACCTTGCAAGACACTGTGACCACACATCTCTCCTACCTTGCAAGACACTGTGACCACACATCTCTCCTACCTTACAAGACACTGTGACCACACATCTCTCCTACCTTACAAGACACTGTGACCACACATCTCTCCTACCTTACAAGACACTGTGACCACACATCTCTCCTACCTTACAAGACACTGTGACCACACATCTCTCCTACCTTACAAGACACTGTGACCACACATCTCTCCTACCTTGCAAGACACTGTGACCACACATCTCTCCTACCTTACAAGACACTGTGACCACACATCTCTCCTACCTTGCAAGACACTGTGACCACACATCTCTCCTACCTTACAAGACACTGTGACCATACATCTCTCCTACCTTGCAAGACACTGTGACCACACATCTCTCCTACCTTACAAGACACTGTGACCACACATCTCTCCTACCTTACAAGACACTGTGACCACACATCTCTCCTACCTTACAAGACACTGTGACCACACATCTCTCCTACCTTACAAGACACTGTGACCACACATCTCTCCTACCTTACAAGACACTGTGACCACACATCTCTCCTACCTTACAAGACACTGTGACCACACATCTCTCCTACCTTACAAGACACTGTGACCACACATCTCTCCTACCTTACAAGACACTGTGACCACACATCTCTCCTACCTTACAAGACACTGTGACCACACATCTCTCCTACCTTACAAGACACTGTGACCATACATCTCTCCTACCTTACAAGACACTGTGACCATACATCTCTCCTACCTTACAAGACACTGTGACCACACATCTCTCCTACCTTACAAGACACTGTGACCATCACATCTCTCCTACCTTACAAGACACTGTGACCATACATCTCTCCTACCTTACAAGACACTGTGACCACACATCTCTCCTACCTTACAAGACACTGTGACCACACATCTCTCCTACCTTACAAGACACTGTGACCACACATCTCTCCTACCTTACAAGACACTGTGACCACACATCTCTCCTACCTTACAAGACACTGTGACCATACATCTCTCCTACCTTACAAGACACTGTGACCATACATCTCTCCTACCTTACAAGACACTGTGACCATACATCTCTCCTACCTTACAAGACACTGTGACCACACATCTCTCCTACCTTACAAGACACTGTGACCATACATCTCTCCTACCTTACAAGACACTGTGACCACACATCTCTCCTACCTTACAAGACACTGTGACCTCATCTCTCCTACCTTACAAGACACTGTGACCATACATCTCTCCTACCTTACAAGACACTGTGACCATACATCTCTCCTACCTTACAAGACACTGTGACCACACATCTCTCCTACCTTACAAGACACTGTGACCATACATCTCTCCTACCTTACAAGACACTGTGACCACACATCTCTCCTACCTTACAAGACACTGTGACCACACATCTCTCCTACCTTACAAGACACTGTGACCATACATCTCTCCTACCTTACAAGACACTGTGACCATACATCTCTCCTACCTTACAAGACACTGTGACCACACATCTCTCCTACCTTACAAGACACTGTGACCATACATCTCTCCTACCTTACAAGACACTGTGACCATACATCTCTCCTACCTTACAAGACACTGTGACCACACATCTCTCCTACCTTACAAGACACTGTGACCACACATCTCTCCTACCTTACAAGACACTGTGACCATACACATCTCTCCTACCTTACAAGACACTGTGACCATACATCTCTCCTACCTTACAAGACACTGTGACCACACATCTCTCCTACCTTACAAGACACTGTGACCATACATCTCTCCTACCTTACAAGACACTGTGACCATACATCTCTCCTACCTTACAAGACACTGTGACCTCACATCTCTCCTACCTTACAAGACACTGTGACCATACATCTCTCCTACCTTACATCTCTCCTACCTTACAAGACACTGTGACCACACATCTCTCCTACCTTACAAGACACTGTGACCACACATCTCTCCTACCTTACAAGACACTGTGACCATACATCTCTCCTACCTTACAAGACACTGTGACCACACATCTCTCCTACCTTACAAGACACTGTGACCTCACATCTCTCCTACCTTACAAGACACTGTGACCACACATCTCTCCTACCTTACAAGACACTGTGACCACATCTCTCCTACCTTACAAGACACTACATCTCTCCTACCTTACAAGACACTGTGACCATACATCTCTCCTACCTTACAAGACACTGTGACCTCATCTCTCCTACCTTACTGTGACTCATCTACCTTACAAGACACTGTGACCATACATCTCTCCTACCTTACAAGACACTGTGACCTCACATCTCTCCTACCTTACAAGACACTGTGACCACACATCTCTCCTACCTTACAAGACACTGTAACCATACATCTCTCCTACCTTACAAGACACTGTGACCACACAACAATAATAATAATATTAGTCGTTGATTGTGTTGTTTAGGATGTTCTCATAATTCATTCTGTCATCATCTTAGTCTATGTTGCATATGACTCGTGTATCGTGTTCTTTAAATGATAAATCATGTGGCAATTTTCCCAGGTGTTGTACTAGTTGTGTGTGTTGTATGAGATGCTCTGCCAGCGTTCTGTTACTGTGTCCGTTCTTCCCATACCTAACTTCTGGAAATTTGCCACTACTGAACATCATACTATTTTCTACCACCCAGAGACACCATTCCTGTTTTGATATCGTCAGCATTGGATAATACGAAGCTGTAGCAGGTGTACTACGAGGATGAGAAACAGCGGCGGTGCTAATACTGTGCCTTGGAGTACTCAGCATTTTACTTTTTTCCAGACTGGACTTTTTGTTTAGTACCATTTTTGTTTTCTCTTGCTGAGAAATTTGAACATAAGAAAGAAGGAACACTGCAACAGGCCTACTGACCCATGCGGAGCAGGTCCATGTCCCCCTACCCCGGATTAGCCCAATGACACACCCAGTCTAATCATCTCCGCTCAAGGAAGGAGCACTGCACCAGACCCAGCAGCACAAGCTAGTCAGGTCCAACTCACACCCACCCACACCCACTCATGTATTTACCTAACCTATTTTTAAAACTACACAACGTTTTAGCCTGAATAACTGTACTCGGGAGTTTGTTCCACTCATCCACAACTCTATTACCAAACCAGTGCTTTCCTATATCCTTCCTGAATCCGAATTTTTCCAACTTGAAACCATTGCTGCGAGTCCTGTCTTGGCTAGATATTTTTAGCACGCTATTTACATCCCCTTTATTTATTCCTGTTTTCCATTTATACACCTCAATCATATCCCCCCTAATTCTACGCCTTTCTAGAGAGTGCAGATTCAGGGTCCTCAGTCTATCCTCATAGGTAAGATTTCTGACACATGGGATCATCTTTGTCATCCTCCTCTGTACGTTTTCCCTAATTTTCCTGTTATATCTCTTGGCGTTATTTTATGGGTTATCATGAGTCGAGGTGTCGTGTGTCACAAACCTTTACATTTAACAAAGACCGGGTAAACCACATCTACACTGCTACCAAAGTTTTATGAGTCGAGGTGTCGTGTGTCACAGACCTTTACATTTAACAAAGACCGAAACCACATCTACACTGTAAACCACATCTACACTGCTACCAAAGTTTTATGAGTCGAGGTGTCGTGTGTCACAGACCTTTACATTTAACAAAGACCGGGTAAACCACATCTACACTGCTACCAAAGTTTTATGAGTCGAGGTGTCGTGTGTCACAGACCTTTACATTTAACAAAGACCGAGTAAACCACATCTACACTGCTACCAAAGTTTTATGAGTCGAGGTGTCGTGTGTCACAGACCTTTACATTTAACAAAGACCGGGTAAACCACATCTACACTGCTACCAAAGTTTTATGAGTCGAGGTGTCGTGTGTCACAGACCTTTACATTTAACAAAGACCGAGTAAACCACATCTACACTGCTACCAAAGTTTTATGAGTCGAGGTGTCGTGTGTCACAGACCTTTACATTTAACAAAGACCGAGTAAACCACATCTACACTGCTACCAAAGTTTTATGAGTCGAGGTGTCGTGTGTCACAGACCTTTACATTTAACAAAGACCGAGTAAACCACATCTACACTGCTACCAAAGTTTTATGAGTCGAGGTGTCGTGTGTCACAGACCTTTACATTTAACAAAGACCGAGTAAACCACATCTACACTGCTACCAAAGTTTTATGAGTCGAGGTGTCGTGTGTCACAGACCTTTACATTTAACAAAGACCGAGTAAACCACATCTACACTGCTACCAAAGTTTTATGAGTCGAGGTGTCGTGTGTCACAGACCTTTACATTTAACAAAGACCGGGTAAACCACATCTACACTGCTACCAAAGTTTTATGAGTCGAGGTGTCGTGTGTCACAGACCTTTACATTTAACAAAGACCGGGTAAACCACATCTACACTGCTACCAAAGTTTTACTGATAATCTGATCACCTAATAATTATGACAGGTATAACATTCCTACTTTAAATGTAATTTAATTTTGAATTGTGTACGTCATGCTCTTCCACAAAAATAATAGTTATAGGACACTGGGAGGGTGCTGTAACACCCTGGGAGGGTGCTGTAACACCCTGGGAGGGTGCTGTAACACCCTGGGAGGGTGCTGTAACACCCTGGGAGGGTGCTGTAACACCCTGGGAGGGTGCTGTAACACCCTGGGAGGGTGCTGTAACACCCTGGGAGGGTGCTGTAACACCCTGGGAGGGTGCTGTAACACCCTGGGAGGGTGCTGTAACACCCTGGGAGGGTGCTGTAACACCCTGGGAGGGTGCTGTAACACCCTGGGAGGGTGCTGTAACACCCTGGGAGGGCGCTGTAACACCCTGGGAGGGTGCTGTAACACCCTGGGAGGGTGATGTAACACCCTGAGAGGGTGCTGTAACACCCTGGGAGGGCGCTGTAACACCGTGGGAGGGCGCTGTAACACCGTGGGAGGGTGATGTAACACCCTGAGAGGGTGCTGTAACACCCTGGGAGGGTGCTGTAACACCCTGGGAGGGTGCTGTAACACCCTGGGAGGGTGCTGTAACACCCTGGGAGGGCGCTGTAACACCCTGGGAGGGTGCTGTAACACCGTGGGAGGGTGATGTAACACCCTGAGAGGGTGCTGTAACACCCTGGGAGGGCGCTGTAACACCGTGGGAGGGCGCTGTAACACCGTGGGAGGGTGATGTAACACCCTGAGAGGGTGCTGTAACACCCTGGGAGGGTGCTGTAACACCCTGGGAGGGTGCTGTAACACCCTGGGAGGGCGCTGTAACACCGTGGGAGGGTGATGTAACACCCTGAGAGGGTGCTGTAACACCGTGGGAGGGTGCTGTAACACCCTGGGAGGACGCTGTAACACCGTGGGAGGGTGCTGTAACACCGTGGGAGGGTGCTGTAACACTGTGGGAGGGTACTGTAACACCGTGGGAGGGTGTTGTAACACCCTGAGAGGGTGCTGTAACACCCTGGGAGGGTGCTGTAACACCCTGGGAGGGTGCTGTAACACCCTGGGAGGGTGCTGTAACACCCTGGGAGGGCACTGTAACACCCTGGGAGGGCACTGTAACACCCTGGGAGGGTGCTGTAACACCCTGGGAGGGAACTGTAACACCGTGGGAGGGTGATGTAACACCCTGAGAGGGTGCTGTAACACCGTGGGAGGGTGCTGTAACACCCTGGGAGGGTGCTGTACACCCTGCTGTAACACCGTGGGAGGGTGCTGTAACACCCTGGGAGGGTGCTGTAACACCGTGGGAGGGTGCTGTAACACCGTGGGAGGGTGCTGTAACACCGTGGAAGGGTGCTGTAACACCGTGGGAGGGTGCTGTAACACCGTGGAAGGGTGCTGTAACACCGTGGGAGGGTGCTGTAACACCCTGGGAGGGTGCTGTAACACCCTGGGAGGGTGCTGTAACACCCTGGGAGGGTACCGTTTAGTGAGAAGTGAAAAAAAGAAACAGGAGAGGTACTTGCGATAACGAAGAAGTGGTACTCTGACGAACTAGAAAACAAACATGAGTGACTTAAGACTTAGCAGGAGACAAAGGAAGAGAGGCACCAGCAAAATAACAAAGGATGAACACAAAATTACTAATTGTCCGGGATTTCAATCAAAAGAAAATAGGCTGGGAAAAAATGGAATCCGCAAGGAGAGCAAAAACGTGGAGAGCATGACTGATGGAGACTGCAATGGGAAATATTCTGAACCAAGCTGTAAAAGAATGCAAGCAGCTGATTAACCAGCAAGACTGCATCTCTGAAGACACGACACTTTGCTCAACAACCTATTATTGCCACAACTTTTTCATCTGAAAAAGAATTTTATCAGGTTATAGAGAAGATACATAATGTGTGTGTGTGTGTGTGTGTGTGTTTGTGTGTGTGTGTACTCACCTAGTTGAGGTCGCAGGGGTCGAGTCCAAGCTCCTGGCCCCGCCTCTTCACTGATTGCTACTGGGTCTCCTCTCTCCCTGCTCCATGAGCTTTATCAAACCTCGTCTTAAAACTATGTATGGTTCCCGCCTCCACTACGTCACTTTCTAGGCTATTCCACGGTCTGACTACTCTATGACTGAAGAAATACTTCCTAACATCCCTTTGACTCATCTGAGTCTTCAACTTCCAATTGTGACCCCATGTTTCTGCGTCCCATTTCTGGAACATCCTGTCTTTGTCCACCTTGTCTATTCCGCGCAGTATTTTATGTCATTATCATGTCTCTCCGGACCCTCGTGTCCTCCAGTGTCGTCAGGCCAATTTCCCTTAACCTTTCTTCGTAGGACAATTCCCTTAGCTCTGGGACTAGTCTTGTTGCAAACCTTTGCACTTCCTCTAATTTCTTGACGTGCTTGACCAGGTGTGGATTCCAAACTGGTGCTGCATACTCAAATATGGGCCTGATGTAAATGGTGTACAGAGTCTTGAATGATTCCTTACTGAGGTATCGGAACACTATTCTTAGGTTTGCCAGACGCCCGTTCGCTGCAGCAGTTATCTGATTGATGTGTGCCTCAGGAGACGTGCTCGGTGTTATACTCACGCCAAGGTCCTTTTTCTTGAGTGAGGTTTGCAGTCTTTGGCCACCTAGACTATACTGTGTCTGCGGTCTTCTTTGCCCTTCCCCGATCTTCATGACTTTGCATTTGGCAGGGTTAAATTCAAAGAGCCAGTTGCTGGACTAGGTTTGTAGCCTGTCCAGGTCGCTTTGTAGTCCTGCCTGATCCTCGACCGATTTAATTCTCCTCATTAAATTCACATCATCTGCAAACAAGGACACTTCTGAGTCTATCCCTTCCGTTATGTCATTCACATATACCAAAAACAGCACAGGTCCTAGAACTGACCCCTGTGGAACCCCGCTTGTCACAGGCGCCCACTCTGACACCTCGTCACGTACCATGACTCGCTGTTGCCTCCCTGTCAGGTATTCTCTGATCCATTGTAGTGCCTTTCCTGTTATGTGTGCCTGATCCTCTAGCTTTTGCAGTAACCTCTTGTGAGGAACTGTGTCGAAGGCTTTCTTGCAGTCCAAGAAAATGCAGTCTATCCACCCCTCTCTCTCTTGTCTTACTTCTATCACCTTGTCATAAAACTCCAGTAGGCTTGTGACACAGGATTTTCCTTCCCTGAAACCGTGCTGGTTGTCAATTATACACCTGTTTCTTTCCAGGTCCTCCACCACTCTCCTCCTGATGATCTTCTCCATGACTTTGCATACTATACATGTTAGTGACACAGGTCTGTAGTTTAATGACTCGTGTCTGTCTCCTTTTTTAAAAATTGGGACTACATTTGCCACCTTCCATACCTCAGGGAGCTGCCCAGTTTCAATGGATGTGTTGAAGATCTTTGTTAGTGGCACACACAGCATCTCTGCTCCCTCTCTAAGACCCACAGAGAGATGTCTGGTCCCACCGCCTATGAGGCATTAAGTTCACATAGTAGCTTCTTCACCTCCTCCTCGGTTATGTGTACCTCATCCAGCACTTGTTGGTGTACCTCCTTGTTCTGATTTCCTGGAGTTCTACCAGTTTCCACTGCAAATACTTCTTCAAATCACGTGTTGAGCTCCTCACATACCTCTTCGTCGTTTCTTGTGAACTCCCCATCTTCCTTCATCAGTCTGATTACCTGGTCCTTGACTGTTCTTTTCCTCCTGATGTGGCTATACAACAGCTTCGGGTCAGACTTGACTTTTGATGCTATGGCATTGTCGCTGAGCCTCCTTTCTTATCTGTGCATATTCGTTTCTGGCTCTTCGGCTACTCTCTTTGTTTTCCTGTGTGTGGGGGGGGGGAACCGTGGATGCAAGCCTCACTTCCGGTCAGGCTTGGGGGGGGGGCTGGGAGTACGCAGATACTCCCAGACTGCCCTACCAGCTTACCTATCCTCTTACATAGCATCAAACGAGTTAAGACAAATTCTTCCTGATAACCTCAGTGACTCAGCAGGAATACAGGACCCTTACTATGCCAGCGCCATCACTGAATGGGAGACTCTTGCTGCTCCAGCACCAAACCCTAGTGCAGAACTGGCTTACAGTCAAGCTGGGATGGCCTCATCACTGAAAAGGAGCTTGCCAAAATGCTTAGGGCTGCAACATCAGACAGGAAGATTGCCAGTCTCCAAGCTGTGAGCGCACTCCGGGGACTTCCTCCAAACAGTTCCCAAATCGGCAATGGGAATGCACCTCGAGATTAAGAGCCTCCGTATTGCAGTGGCTCTGCGCCTTGCTGCCCCAATTCACACATAATATACGTGTATTTGCGGCGATGCACAAGCCAACCAATATGGTCTACATGGTCTTAACTGTTCCAAAACCAAAGGCTGACAAGCAGGACACAATGAGGTCAACGACATTATAAAGACAACCCTTGCTACAGCTGGATGCCCAGCCGAGAGGGAGCCCCAATCACTAGCAGTCAATACCCACAACCCAACAAACCACCCTGATGGGATCACCATCTATCCTTGGAAGAATGGCAAGCTCTTAGCATGGGACTGTACCTGTGTGTCCACAATGGCTGACACCTATATCCATTACGGTGTTGGGCGACAGGGAAGAGTTGCTGATCTAAGGGAGGAGTACAAGATTGGCAAGTACAGAAACATAAGCCAACAGTATTAATTTGTCCCAGTGGGATCAGAGACCTTGGGATCATGGGGAAAACATGCCACACATTTCCTTAAAGAACTGGGTTCCAGACTCATCGACACCACCAGGGACCCAAGAGCAGCCACTTTCATCTTCTAGCACCTCAGCATGGCCATCCAGAGGGCAAATGCATGCTGCATACTGGGCTTGCGTCTGGCTTCAGAGGAGCTGGAGGAGAATCATAACCTTTGATATATTGTACCAATGTACTCAATGTATTCTGTCTATTAATAAAGTGTGTGTGTGTGTATATATATAATATATATATATATATATATATATATATATATATATATATATATATATGTCGTGCCGAATAGGCAGAACTTGCGATCTTGGCTTAAATAGCAACGCTCATCTTGCCATATAGGACAAGTGAAAATTTATGTATGCAATAATTTCGCCAAAATCATCCAGAACCTAACGAAAAAAATATATTTCACTGTGTTTGTTTAGTATTAAATTATTGTAAACAAATCTAAAATATATCTAGTCGAGTTAGGGTAAAATAAATTGCACTTGTTATAATAAGGTTAGGTAAGTTTTCTAAGTTCCTTTTGGTGCAAAATTATAAATTTTTACATCAACATTAATGAAAAAAATATATCTTTAAACGTATAAGAGAAAATTTTAGAAAGGATTTAATTTTAAATGAGTTCTTGCTAATTGACCAGTTTTACATATTCGGCACGACATTATATATATATATATATATATATATATATATATATATATATATATATTATATAATATATATATATATATATACATAACATTGCTACTAGCCAAGGACTCGAACCCATGCGGCTTTGGCCTGCCTCATGGTGGGCAAAAACTCATGATGCCTTAATCCACTGGACCATACAATCCTTAAGAGCAGCGCATCCAATGGAACTGGATGTTGTACTCGCTACCCACTGGATGCACTACTCTTAAGGATTGTACGGTCCAGTGGATTAAGGCGTCATGAGTTCTCGCCCACCAAGAGGCAGGCCAAAGCAGCATGGGTTCGAGTCCTTGGCTAATCGCAGTGTTGTTATTCATCAATACCACTCGTTCGTGGGCACAATAATATAAAATACTGCAATGGCTTTAAACTGGAAAAATTCAGATTCAGAAAGGATATAGGAAAGCACTGGTTTGGTAATAGAGTTGTGGATGAGTGGAACAAACTCCCGAGTACCGTCATAGACGCTAAGTCGTTGTGTAGTTTTAAAAATAGGTTGGATAAATACATGAGTGGGTGTGGGTGGGTGTGAGTTGAACCTGACTAGCTTGTGCTACTAGGCCGGGTGCACTGCTCCTCCCTTAAGTGACGTGTCTGACCTCACTAGGTCTGAAACAACATGTTGTTTCAGACTATGAAACAATGCTCTTCTCCAGACTGAGGGACTGACCACCTCAAAACTTTAAGGGTGATGGACTGATTACATCGTCTTCAAGTCTCTTCTGCTTCAATCAACTTTTCTGTACTCGACTGAAGAAGCCTACTGTGTAGGCGAAACGTTTCGAAATAAAGATACCTAACTGTTGCATATGTGTCTTACCTAACAACCCCATTTATGGACACTCTCTGCTTCCTGTCTGTGAGCCATGACTCGATCCACGAGAGCACTTTTCCCCCAATGCCATGAGCTGCCACTTTCTTTAACAGTCTTTGGTGCGGAACTCTATCAAAAGCCTTACTAAAATCTAAGTAAATAATATCAAATTCTTTATCGTGGTCAACAGCCTCAAAAGCTTTACTGAAGAACATAAGAACATAAGAAAGGAGGAACACTGCAGCAGGCCTGTTGGCCCATACTAGGCAGGTCCTTTACAATTCATCCCATTAACAAAACATTTGACCAACCCAATTTGCAATGCTACCCAAGAAATAAGCTCTGATGTGAAAGTCCCACTCAAATCCAACCCCTCCCACTCATGTACTTATCCAACCTAAATTTGAAACTACCCAAAGTCCTAGCCTCAATAACCCAACTAGGTAGACTGTTCCACTCATCAACTACCCTATTTCCAAACCAATACTTTCCTATGTCCTTTCTAAATCTAAACTTATCTAATTTAAATCCATTACTGCAGGTTCTCTCCTGGAGAGATATCCTCAAGACCTTATTAATATCCCCCTTATTAATACCTATCTTCCACTTTATACACTTCGATCAGGTCTCCCCTCATTCTTCGTCTAACAAGTGAATGTAACTTAAGAGTCTTCAATCTTTCTTCATAAGGAAGATTTCTAATGCTATGTATTAATTTAGTCATCCTACGCTGAATGTTTTCTAACGAATTTATGTCCATTCTGTAATATGGAGAAAGTTAATAAATTAGTTAGACAAGACCGGCCTCTTGTGAATCCATGCTGAGTATCATTAATCAAGCTATGCTTATCGAGATGGCTTCTTATAATCTCAGCTATAATTGACTCTAGTAATTTGCCTACAATTGAGGTCAGGCTTATTGGGCGGTAATTTGACGGTAACGACTTGTCCCCTGTTTTAAAAATAGGAATTACATTAGTCATCTTCCACATATCAGACACTACACCTGTTTGAAGAGATAAATTAAAAATATTAGTTAATGGTTCACAGAGTTCCATTTTGCATTCTTTAAGAACCCTTGAAAAAACCTCATCAGGACCCGGTGACTTATTTTGCTTTAGTCGGTCTATCTGCTTCACAACCATTTCACTAGTGACTGTGATGTTACATAATTTATCATCTTCTGGCCCACTATAAAAATTAATTACTGGATTATTAGTGTCTTCCTATGTAAAAACCGAGAAAAAATAATTATTTAAAATCGAGCACATTTCATTCTCTTTGTCAGTAAGATGCCCATAGTTATTTTTAAGGGGACCTATCTTATCTCTTGACTTTTGTTCTATATACCTGGAAAAAACTTTTTGGGTTAGTTTTAGAATCACTAGCAACTTTAATTTCGTAGTCCCTTTTAGCTTTTCTTATCCCCTTTTTAATGTCCCTCTTAATGTCAATATACTGATTCATAAGATGACCCTCACCTCTTTTGATACGCCTATAAATTCCTTTCTTTTGCCCTAGTAGATATTTCAGCCTATTATTCATCCATTTTGGGTCATTTCTATTTGATCTAATTTCTTTATACGGGATAAACATTCTTTGATCCTCATGTATGGTGTTCAGAAAACTGTCATATTGATAGCTCACTTCGTTACCCAAGTCAACAGATGATAAGTGTTCTCTAAGCCCATCGTAATCTGCTAAGCGAAAATCTGGGACTGTTACTGAGTTATCCCTACTATCATACTTCCATTTAATGCTAAAAGTAATTGATTTGTGGTCGCTAGCACCCAGTTCCTTTGAAACTTCTAAATTATTAACAAGGGATTCATTGTTTGCCAGAACTAAGTCAAGCAGGTTATTACCCCTTGTAGGTTCTGTCACAAACTGCTTCAAAAAACAATCCTGAACTACTTCTAAGAAGTCGTATGATTCTAAATTCCCAGTCAAGAAATTCCAATCAATATGACTAAAGTTAAAGTCTCCTAAAATTACTACATTATCGTGCCTTGTGGCCTTAACAATTTCCTCCCATAGTAGTCTCCCTTGGTCCCTATCTAAGTTTGGGGGATGGTATATCACACCTAAAATTAATTTTTTATGTCCCTCTGAAAATTCTATCCAAATAGACTCTGTATGTGTTACTTCAGACTTAATACCCGTTTTTATGCAACAGTTCAAGCGATCTCGGACATACAATGCCACCCCACCCCCCTTCCCGATTCCTCCATCTTCTTGGAACAATTTAAAACCCTGAATGTGACATTCCGCAGGCCTGTCCCGACTTTTTGAATTAAACCACGTCTTAGTTATGGCAAACACATCAATGTTACCTGCACTAGCAACTAATCTCAACTCTTCCATCTTATTCCTAGCACTGCGACTATTTGTGTAATATATATTTGAAGACCCTCCTCTCTCTTTACCCTTCCTGCTCCTTTCTGTTATTCCACTAAACCTATTACTGTCCTTGTCAATTAGTGCCACTGGCTTTCCAATATCCACCTCATTTTGCCTATTACTAGGTCTCCTAGTACTCATATTACTACACTGGGACTTCACTGTTTTCCCGCCAAAACCCATACCACTAACTATTCCTAGTTTAAAGACCTAACAGCTCCCTCCACTGCCTTGGCCAGTGCTCCCACCCCAGATCGAGATAAGTGAACCCCATCCCTTGCATACATGTCATTTCTGCCATAGAAGAGGTCCCAGTTGTCAATGAATGTTACCGCATTTTCCTTACAGTATTTGTCCAGCCAGCAATTGACACCAATTGCTCTGGACAACCATTCATTTCCAACTCCTCTCCTTGGCAAAATGCCACATATGACAGGTTTCTCACCCTTCCTCCTAATTATCTCTATTGCTGACCTATACCTGCTAATCAGGTTCTCACTCCTACGTCTGCCAACATCGTTGCCTCCAGCACTGAGACAGATAATAGGATTGCTCCCATTACCTCTCATGATGTCATCCAGATGGCTAACAATATCCTTCATCCCAGCCCCAGGAAAACACACACACTGCCTCCTACTCCTATCCTTCAAGCAGAATGCCCTATCCATGTACCTAACCTGGCTATCCCCAACAACAACAATGTTTTTACCTTCCTTGGCGTCGTCCGTCGTGATGCTCCGAGTAGTCGACTTACATTCTTCAGGTAGCATTACACCACTTGTGGAATTCGTCAAGACGTTCTCGATGGTCTTTGTTGGGGTTTCTAGGGATGTCTCACTCACGTCTGCCAGTGCTTCCTTGGTGCTCGTTGTGGCATTCCCAGTAGAACACTCACATTCGTCAGGTAGCACAGAGAATGAGTTGGAAGTTTCCACGGTAGTCTTCTGGTTTCTCGTTGTTTCTGCCTCTCCAACCGTTTTCTTGATCCTCAGCTTGGTTCCATGTTGCCCGGCCACTGACCAAGCTCCCGTCTTAACCTGGGGACTCACAACAGGATTACTACGAATCCTCTTGTTCTCCTCCGTTAATCGCCATATCTCCAGCTTAGCAACTCTGAGCTCTTCTCTCAGCTGCTGGTAAAGTTGCTCAAGAGAGGGTATCCTGGTTCAGACTCACAAGAGTACACACAAACAGATCTTCACAGAGCTAAGTACACGTCACCTCTTGAAGGCTTCCACACTTGTTCCAGCAGTGTTTCTGATATCCTCGGGTAAGATGTTGAAAAGTCTGGGACCCCGGATGTTGATACAGTGTTCCCTTATTGTCCCCACTGCACCCCTGCTACCTAACAGATTAAATTAAATTTTACCACCGAAGTGGCAACTAGCCACCCCATATTTATCCTGTAGGGGACAGTGCAAGACCTTATGGATACACGAATGGCCTAGAAACTAGTCGCCAAAAGGGCTAATATCTGGATTTATGTCTACAGTTCATTTTTCTGTTACAAACAAATTTAGGAAATTTGCTTAATATATCCAGTATCTTCTTTTCATTAATAAGATAAACTGACATGTCACATAGGTTACACTATTTTATTCCTTAATAAGTGGACAATTACGCACACAGTGTTCAAGATAGTGACCATAAGGCTGGTCATATACTTTGCATTTGGTTTAATCATCTGTCTCCTCCCACCCCTGAACTGTCAAAGTACTTATAACCAAGCCTAAGCCTGGCCATTACAACATAAGTTGGTATGTTCACACTGCAAGCTGCTCCATAAACGTATCTATGTTTATGTTATCATAGTGGGTTATAGATCTACTGAGGCATAATCCCTGGAGGCAGCTCAGATTAAAAGTCACACACACATGAGCTGCTGAATTTCTGTAATAAACACACCTTGAGTCAGCAGACAGTGGAGTCAACAAGACTAGAGAACACACTTGACATTTTCACAAATAATGAGGACCTGGTAAGAAACATATCAATATCAAAAACATCTAATTTTGATCACAATCTAATTGAAGTCCAGACTTACATGCACAGGAGTCCTGATCAGCAAAATGCATACAGGTACGAGGGTACCTTTACCAAATTCAACTTAACAAGATCATCAACTAGAACCAGGTAAACTATGTCCTAAATGAAACATGCTGGTAGATGAGGAATATTCAAGACGTACCGTGCCTTTGATATACCTTTGAAGAGTTTCGAGAGTTTAACTACTCTCAGAACCCGGCCATGGGCCAGGCTCGTCCGGTGCCTGCCTGATCAACCAGGCTGCTGCTGCTGGAGGCCCGCTGCCCCACATATTCATCACAGTCTGGTTGATCTGGCACTTAGTGAAGATACTGTCCAGTTTCCGTGTTTCTACCTTTTGGTAAGATGTGTGTGATGAATGGTTTGAAAAACCGACAAGTTGAAGATTGAGACACTTATGCAGCATATGGGAATCTTTATTCAGGAAACGTTTCGCCACACAGTGGCTTCATCAGTCCAATACAAAGAGGAAGGCGTAAGGAGAGGAGGAGAATGAGGTAATCAGTCCCTCAACCTGGAGTCGATGTGTTCAGTCCATCAATCTTGTAGAATGTACAATTCTACAAGATTGATGGACTGAACACATCGACTCCAGGTTGAGGGACTGATTACCTCATTCTCCTCCTCTCCTTACGCCTTCCTCTTTGTATTGGACTGATGAAGCCACTGTGTGGCGAAACGTTTCCTGAATAAAGATTCCCATATGCTGCATAAGTGTCTCAATCTTCAACTTTTGGTAAGATGTTGAATAGTCTGGGACCCCGGATGTTGATACAGTGTTCCCTCATTGTCCCCACCGCACCCCTGCTCCTCACTGGGTTAATTTTACACTTCCCATCTCTCTCACTCCAGTATGTTGTTATGGCAGTGTGCAGATTTGGGACCAAGCCCTCGAGTACTTTCCAGGTATATATTATCATGTACCTCTCTCTCCTCCACTCCAATGAGTACACGTTCAAGACTTGAAGGCGTTCCCAGTAATTAAGGTGCTTTACTGGTTCAGTGTGAGCTGTAAACGATCTCTGTATTTGTTCCAGCTCTGATATTTCTCCTGCTTTGAACAGGGCCGTCAGCACTGAGCAATATTCTAAATGACGGAGAACTAGCGATTTGAAGTGTCACCATCGGCATTATTTCCCTTGTTTTGAAAGTTCTCAATACCCACCCGTCATCTTCCTGGCTGTCATGTCTTTGTCTTGTTATGGTCTTTAAAAGAAAGGTCAGCTGACATGTGTTCCTTTCGTTTTATTTGGTGACCCTCTTCAGTTTTGTATATAGTGTTCCTTTTGAGTTCTTCATTTTTTCCATACCTAAGCAGCTGGAACTTATCCCCACTGAACGTCATGTTGTTCTCCACTGCCCACTGGAAAACCTTGCTTACGTCTTCCTACAATTTTTCAGTGTCCTCTACCGTACTGACTTTCATACTTATTTTAGTGTCATCTGCAAATGATGATACAAAAGTGTTACGGGAGTTTTGATCTATGTATGTTATAACGATGAGAAATAGCAGAGGTGCCAGGACACTGCCTTGGGGCATTGAGCTTATGACCTCGCCCATGCTGGATCTTGCTCTGTTTACTATTACTACTTGTGTTGTGTGTGTTAGGAACCACGCCGAAAATCCATCTGCCTACTTTCCCCGTAATGCCCATGGCCCTCATTTTGTGCGATATCACCCCATAATCGCATTTGTCAAACGCCTTTGCAAAATCTGTAAATCATGGCCTTGGATGAACTGGAAAACAAACAGAATGCAAGTGCGATCATGGTGTAATAGTGCACAAAATCCGTGCTAGAGGGATAAATGGCAAAGTGGGCAGATAGATATTCAACTTTCTAACCAATCGAACACAAAGAGTAGTGGTAAACAGAGTTAAATCGGAAGCTGCCATAGTGAAGAACTGTTCCACCAGGCACAGTACTCTCCCCTATCCTGTTCCTCATCCTCATATCAGATATAGACAGAGATGTAAACCTTAGCACCGTATCATCCTTTGTAGACGATATTAGGATCAGCATGAGTGTTTCATCCATTGAGAACACGGCAAATCTCAAAGAAGGTATAAATCAAGTTTTCCAATGGGCAACGGAGAACAATTTGATGTTCAATGAAGACAAACTCCAACTACTCAGTTATGGAAAACTGGAGGAAATAATAACTAGAATTGAGTATACTACAAACTCTAAACACATGATAGAGCGGAAAAGTAATGTGAAGGACCTGGCAGTGGCAATGTCTGATCTCACCTTCAAGGACCACAACAATGCCACTATCACATCTGCGAGGAAACTGATAGGATGGATAATGAGAACATTCAAGACAAGAGATGCCAAGCCAATGATGATCCTTTTTAAATCACTTGTTCTCTCTAAGCTAGAATACTGCTGTACATTAACATCTCCACTCAAGTCAGGTGAAATTGCAGATCTAGGTAGTGTACAGAGAAGCTTTACTGCAGGTATAAGTTCCATCAAACACCTGAACTACTGAGAACGCTTGGAAGCACTTGACTTATACTCACTGGAGTGCAGGCGAGAGAGATGCATCATAAGCTACACCTGGAAAATCCTAGAGAGACTGGTCCCTAATCTGCACACAGAAATCACTCCCTACGAAAGCAAAAGACTTATCAGGCCATGCAACATACCCGTAATGAAAAGTAGGGTCGCCATTAGTACACGAAGTGAAAACACTAAGTCTCGGGGCCCAAGACTGTTCAACAGCTTCCCATCAGCTATAAGGGGCATTACCAATAGACCCCTGGTTGTCTTCAAGAGAAAGCTGGACAGATACCTAAAGTCGGTGCCGGATCAACCGGGCTGTGGTTCGTACGTTGGACTACGTGCGGCCAGAAGTAACAGCCTCGTTGATCAGGCCCTGATCCACCGGGAGGGCTGGTCATGGACCGGGACGCGGGGACGTTGATTCCTGGAATATCCTCCAGGTAGGTAGCAAGGCTTTTAATTGCAGTCCTATAACATTCAGTATCATTATTTATTTTCCTAATATTATTCCTAATGCTAGACACAAATATACCAAAGTTATATTCTACATTCTCCTTCTGGGTACTCTTCTTGGCTAACATGTCAACTTTATCATGAAGAAGTAATCTAATGTGTGATGGGATCCGTAACAATTGTACATTAATTACTTTGTCCAGAATTTTTGATTATCTATGTCTGGCTTCTCAAGTCAGCATGTTCTTAAGAGTACGAGTCAAGAGCGTTCAATGATGACACAGAATCAGTAATGACAGAGTCAAGCTCAGTATCATAAGCTATACCTAACTCAACAACGTTGCTATCGATCTTAACTAGGGTGGTGGCAACAAGAGCAGATGCAGCCCCGCCAGCAGACTCCTGCTGGTGGTGGCAACAAGAGCAGATGCAGCCCCGCCAGCAGACTCCTGCTGGTGGTGGCAACAAGAGCAGATGCAGCCCTGCCAGCAGACACCTGCTGGTGGTGGCAACAAGAGCAGGTGCAGCCCTGCCAGAAGACTCCTGCTGGTGGTGGCAACAAGAGCAGGTGCAGCCCTGCCAGAAGACTCCTGCTGGTGGTGGCAACAAGAGCAGATGCAGCCCTGCCAGCAGACTCCTGCTGGTGGTGGCAACAAGAGCAGATGCAGCCCCGCCAGCAGACTCCTGCTGGTGGTGGCAACAAGAGCAGATGCAGCCCTGCCAGCAGACACCTGCTGGTGGTGGCAACAAAAGCAGGTGCAGCCCTGCCAGTAGACTCCTGCTGGTGGCAACAAGAGCAGGTGCAGCCCTGCCAGAAGACTCCTGCTGGTGGTGGCAACAAGAGCAGGTGCAGCCCTGCCAGAAGACTCCTGCTGGTGGTGGCAACAAGAGCAGGTGCAGCCCTGCCAGAAGACTCCTGCTGGTGGTGGCAACAAGAGCAGGTGCAGCCCTGCCAGAAGACTCCTGCTGGTGGTGGCAACAAGAGCAGATGCAGCCCTGCCAGCAGACTCCTGCTGGTGGTGGCAACAAGAGCAGATGCAGCCCCGCCAGCAGACTCCTGCTGGTGGTGGCAACAAGAGCAGATGCAGCCCTGCCAGCAGACACCTGCTGGTGGTGGCAACAAAAGCAGGTGCAGCCCTGCCAGTAGACTCCTGCTGGTGGCAACAAGAGCAGATGCAGCCCTGCCAGAAGACTCCTGCTGGTGGTGGCAACAAGAGCAGGTGCAGCCCTGCCAGAAGACTCCTGCTGGTGGTGGCAACAAGAGCAGGTGCAGCCCTGCCAGAAGACTCCTGCTGGTGGTGGCAACAAGAGCAGGTGCAGCCCTGCCAGAAGACTCCTGCTGGTGGTGGCAACAAGAGCAGGTGCAGCCCTGCCAGAAGACTCCTGCTGGTGGTGGCAACAAGAGCAGGTGCAGCCCTGCCAGAAGACTCCTGCTGGTGGTGGCAACAAGAGCAGGTGCAGCCCTGCCAGAAGACTCCTGCTGGTGGTGGCAACAAGAGCAGGTGCAGCCCTGCCAGAAGACTCCTGCTGGTGGTGGCAACAAGAGCAGGTGCAGCCCTGCCAGAAGACTCCTGCTGGTGGTGGCAACAAGAGCAGGTGCAGCCCTGCCAGAAGACTCCTGCTGGTGGTGGCAACAAGAGCAGGTGCAGCCCTGCCAGAAGACTCCTGCTGGTGGTGGCAACAAGAGCAGGTGCAGCCCTGCCAGAAGACTCCTGCTGGTGGTGGCAACAAGAGCAGGTGCAGCCCTACCAGAAGACTCCTGCTGGTGGTGGCAACAAGAGCAGGTGCAGCCCTGCCAGAAGACTCCTGTTTAGATCCTTCAGTGTATATAACTAGTGATAACTTATTACTACCAGCTAGGCGAGAAACAACTTCTTGAGCAGTTGCTTTAGCAAGCAAGTGATTTAAGGAAGGGATTAATAGCAAGATGAACAAGGAAACTTTAGGAAAGGTAGAGGGTGTGTAGACCAAGTGTTTACAGTGAAATATATAGGTGAACAGTATTTAGATAAGCCTAAAGAGGTTTTTGTGGCATTTATGGATTTGGAAAAGGCATATGACAGAGTGGATAGAGGAGCAATGTGGCAGATGTTGTGGTTGTATGGTATAGGAGGTAGGTTACTGAAAGCAGTGAAGAGTTTTTATGAGGATAGTGAGGCTCAGGTTAGAGAGTGTAGGAGAGAGGGAAATTATTTCCCAGTAAAAGTAGGCCTTAGACAAGGATGTGTGATGTCACCGTAGTTGTTTAATATATTTATAAATGGGGTTGTAAGAGAAGTGAACGCGAAGGTCTTGGCAAGAGGTGTGTAGTTAAAAGATAAAGAATCAAAGACAAAGTGGGAGTTGTCACAGTTGCTCTTTGCTGATGACACTATGCTTTTGAGAGATTCTGAAGAGAAGTTGCAGAGGTTGGTGGATGAATCTGGTAGGGTATGTAAAAGAAGAAAAAAGTGAATACAGGAAAGAGTAAGGTGATGAAGATAAAAAGATTAGGTGACGAAAGATTGGATATCAGATTGGAGGGAGAGTATGGAGGAGGTGAATGTATTCAGATATTTAGGAGTGGATGTGTCAGCGGATGGGTCTACGAAGGATGAGGTGAATCATGGAATTGATGTGGAGAAAAAGGCGAGTGGTGCACTTAGGAGTCTGTGAAGACAAAGAACTTTGTCCTTGGAGGCAAAGAGGGGAATGTATGAGAGTATAGTTATACCAACACTCTTATATGGGTGTGAAGCATGGGTGATGAATGTTGCAGCGAGGAGAAGGCTGGAGGCAGTGGAGATGTCATGTCTGAGGGCAATGTGTGCTGTGAATATAATGCAGAGAATTCGTAGTTTGGAAATTAGGAGGAGGTGCGGGATTGCCAAAACTGTTGTCCAGAGGGCTGAGGAAGGGTTGTTGAGGTGGTTCGGACATGTAGAGAGAATGGAACAAAACAGAATGACTTCGAGAGTGTATAAATCTGTGGTGGAAGGAAGGCGGGGTCGGGGTCAGCTTAGGAAAGGTTGGAGGGAGGGGGTAAAGGAGGTTTTGTGTGCAAGGGGATTGGACTTCCGGCAAGCATGCGTGAGCATATTTGAAAGGAGTGAATGGAGACAAATGGTTTTTAATACTTGACATGCTGTTGGAGCGTGAGCAAAGTAACATTTATGAAGGGATTCAGGGAAACCGGCAGGCCGTACTTGAGTCCTGGAGATGGGAAGTCTGCACTCTGAAGGAGGGGTGTTAATGTTGCAGTTTTATAACTGTAGTGTAAAGCATCCCTCTGGCAAGACAGTGATGGAGTGAATGATGGTGAAAGTTTTTCTTTTTCGGGCCACCCTGCCTTGGTGGGAATCGGCCGATGTGTTAATAAAAATTATTAGCAATGAGTTTCTTGTGAGGGGTGTGCAGGTATGTGGTATTAAATGATCACATCTTCCATGGAGGGAGAAATGCTCTTGTTGTCTACAGTGATACACTTCATGCTGGTTATAAAACTTAATATAACTGCATGTTTTCACAACACACTTAGATCTATCCGTATTTACTTCTAGACATTTAGTAAGATTCATAGCGAGTGTCTAGTTCATTTCTTAACATTCTACTACCAACTACAGTGTTAATCTCAATAATGCTATCATAGATACTAGACACACAAGCTTCTTCCTCATATTAAGAACCTTGGTAGATTTGGGACATAAAAGAATTCCGAGAGGTTCATTCTGCATTAACTCCAAGTGTCAGAAAGAACATTCCTAGCTAATGTGTGTGTGTCTGCGTCTATCGTATATATGTGCACCTTCATAAATGTTGCATGCAGAGTATGTAACCTTGATTTGGAGCATGTTAACACATTGAGGCTGCCTCACCAACCAGCAAACCAGGTCACTAAGGGTCTGACGATCGGGGCCCCATCGTCAAATCAGTACCTAGGTTCAGCCAATCATATTGTGGATTTGGCAACTGTGAAGGTGACGTGGCTACCACTCACATTTTCACCCTTGTCATTTTCATTCTACAGCTGGTTGAAGCACAGTGGACTGCTGTTGTCTCTTGGCTGCTGCTCTGCCTTGATTACCGTGGAGTGCACTAATACCTATTGCTGTACATAGTGTATATAGTGTACATACTGATGTTTATACTTGAACGATAATATAATTCAAAGTTTTCTGCTGTGTTTATTTTGCTCCCTTTACACCCAGGATAACAAGCCTTGAGTACCTGGGTTGTAATAATAGGTATGCATGTGTGTGCATATGTATACCTATGTGCATTTATGTATTTACATATTTATTCGTTTGAATGCATGCATATGCAGATGTATATACATACATGTATTATAATATGCATAAATATGCATGTGCACATACATTTATATATCCTTGTGCATATGTGTAATGTATGTATGGTTGTGAAGAGGTGTGCAATGTAAATTTATACAGGTTTCTACACTTGAGAATGTATCATGTATGTACTGCTACGTACATGCAAGGTACATGTATAAGGTGTGTGTGTTTACATTTACCTATGTACACTTCTGGGTATGTGTATATGTACTGATTTTATATGTATGTCACATGTATGGATGCATACTTGTGTATGTGTATGTGTTTTTGTATACATGCACATGAAAGTTAAGACACATGTGCAACATCTGGATATCTTTATTGTAGTAGACGTTTCGCCATCCAGTGGCTTTATCAATACAGATTCTAGGACATAATAGGAAGACAGTAGAACTATATACAAAAGATGAGGTAATCAGTCCCTCGGCCTTGGAGTTAGTGTTCACAGCTTCATGGTGGAGGAGAATCTGGAGCAAAGACAAGAAGACTGGCGGTTTATATAGGCGTCAGTGGATAGGGACGGGCAGCAGACGAGGGCAAAGTCACTGGTAGGCGGGATTCCCCAGTGGAAGTAGGTCCTTCCCAAAGAGATGGGTTAGTTGCAGCAGCCGTGAAGAAGGTCTTGTAGATGTCCTCTGAACCAAGATTCCATGATGTTGCAGTGTCTGACAAGTTGTGCAAGAAAGGTATAAAATATGAAAGTGACTTTGCCCTCGTCTGCTGCCCGTCCCTATCCACTGACGCCTATATAAACCGCCAGTCTTCTTGTCTTTGCTCCAGATTCTCCTCCACCATGAAGCTGTGAACACTAACTCCAAGGCCGAGGGACTGATTACCTCATCTTTTGTATATAGTTCTACTGTCTTCCTATTATGTCCTAGAATCTGTATTGATAAAGCCACTGGATGGCGAAACGTCTACTACAATAAAGATATCCAGATGTTGCACATGTGTCTTAACTTTCATATTGTCGGTATTTTATACCTTTCTTGCACAACTTGTCAGACACTGCAACATCATGGAATCTTGGTTCAGAGGACATCTACAAGACCTTCTTCACGGCTGCTGCAACTAACCCATCTCTTTGGGAAGGACCTACTTCCACTGGGGAATCCCGCCTACCAGTGACTTTGCCCTCGTCTGCTGCCCGTCCCTATCCACTGACGCCTATATAAACCGCCAGTCTTCTCGTCTTTGCTCCAGATTCTCCTCCACCATGAAGCTGTGAACACTAACTCCAAGGCCGAGGGACTGATTACCTCATCTTTTGTATATAGTTCTACTGTCTTCCTATTATGTCCTAGAATCTGTATTGATAAAGCCACTGGATGGCGAAACGTCTACTACAATAAAGATATCCAGATGTTGCACATGTGTCTTAACTTTCATATTGTCGGTATTTTATACCTTTCTTGCACATACATGCACATCACCACCAATGTCACCACTACTACTGTCACCACTAATGTCACCCCTACTACTGTCACCACTAATGTCACCCCTACCGTCACCACCACTGTCACCAGTATTGCTGTCACAACCATTGTCACCCCTACTACTGTCACCACCATTGTCACCCCTACTACCGTCACCACCACTGTTACCCCTACTGCTGTCACAACCATTGTCACCCCTACTACTGTCACCACCATTGTCACCCCTACTACCGTCACCACCACTGTTACCCCTACTACTGTCACCACCATTGTCACCTGTCACCACCAATGTCACCCCTACTACTGTCACCACTATTGTCACCCCTACTACTGTCACCACCATTGTCACCTCTGTCAAAACCAATGTCACCCCTACTGTCACCACCATTGTCACCCTTACTAATGTCACAACCATTGTCACCCCTACTACTGTTACCACCAGTGTCACCCTTACTACTGTCACCACCATTGTCACCCCTACTACTGCCACCACCATTGCCACCACCACCGTCACCCCTACTACTGTCTCCACCACTGTCACCGCTACTACTGTCACCACCATAATCACCTTGTGTGTGTGTGTGTGTGTGTATACTCACCTAATTGTGCTCACCTAATTGTGGTTGCAGGGGTCGAGACTCAGCTCCTGGCCCCGCCTCTTCACTGATCGCTACTGGGTCCTCTCTCTCTCTGCTTCCTGAGCTTTGTCATACCTCTTCTTAAAACTATGTATGGTTCCTGCCTCCACTACTTCACTTGCTAGGCTATTCCACTTGCTGACAACTCTATGACTGAAGAAATACTTCCTAACGTCCCTGTGACTCGTCTGAGTCTTCAGCTTCCAGTTGTGACCCCTTGTCCCTGTGTCCCCTCTCTGGAACATCCTATCTCTGTCCACCTTGTCTATTCCCTGCAGTATCTTGTATGTCGTTATCATGTCTCCCCTGACCCTTCTGTCCTCCAGTGTCGTCAGTCCGATTTCCCTTAACCTTTCCTCGTACGACATTCCCTTGAGCTCTGGGACTAGCCTTGTTGCAAACCTTTGTACTTTCTCTAACTTCTTGACGTGCTTGACCAGGTGTGGGTTCCAGACTGGTGCTGCATACTCCAGTATGGGCCTAACACAGTGTACAGTGTCTTGAACGATTCCTTATTAAGGTATCGGAACGCTATTCTCAGGTTTGCCAGGCGCCCGTATGCTGCAGCAGTTATTTGGTTGATGTGTGCCTCCGGTGATGTGCTCGGTGTTATGGTCACCCCAAGGTCTTTCTCCCTGAGTGAGGTCTGTAGTCTTTGTCCACCTAGCCTATACTCTGTCTGCGGTCTTCTTTGCCCCTCCCCAATCTTCATGACTTTGCATTTGGCTGGATTGAATTCGAGAAGCCAGTTACTGGACCACATGTCCAGCCTCTCCAGGTCTCTTTGCAGTCCTGCCTCATCCTAGTCCGATTTAATTCTTCTCATCAACTTCACATCTGCGAACAGGGACACTTCAGAGTCTATTCCTTCCATCATGTCGTTCACATATATCAAAAATAGCACTGGTCCTAGAAATGACCCCTGTGGGACCCCGCTCGTAACAGGCGCCCACTGTGATACCTCTTCACGTACCATGACTCGTTGCTGCCTCCCTGTCAGGTATTCCCTTATCCATTGCAGTGCCCTCCCTTTTACATGCACCTGATCCTCCAGCTTCTGCACTAATCTCTTGTGGGGAACAGTGTCAAAGGCCTTCCTGCAGTCTAGGAAAATGCAATCTACCCACCCCTCTCTCTCGTGTCTTACTTCTGTTACCTTGTCATAAAACTCCAGGAGGTTTGTGATACAGGATTTGCCTTCCATGAACCCATGCTGGTTTTCATTTATAATCTTGTTCCTTTCCAGGTGTTCGACCACTCTCCTCCTGATAATCTTCTCCATGACTTTGCACACAATACATGTCAGAGACACAGGTCTGTAGTTTAGTGCCTCGTTTCTGTTTCCTTTCTTAAATATGGGGACTACATTAGCTGTCTTCCATTTCTCAGGTAGTTGCCCAGTTTCAAGGGATGTGTTGAAGATTGTGGTTAGAGGCACGCACAGCATCTCTGCTCCTTCTCTAAGGACCCATGGGGAGATGTTGTCCGGTCCCATCGCCTTTGAGGTGTCAAGGTCACTTAAGAGCTTCTTCACCTCCTCCTCACTTGTTCGTATGTCATCCAACACTTGTTGGTATATTCCCTCTTGATGTTCCCTTCTGTGCTGTCTTCCCACAGCCCCTCCTGTCTCTACTGTAAAAACTTCCTTAAATCTCCTGTTCAGCTCCTCACATACCTCCTGATCATTTCTTGTGAGTTCTCCACCTTCTGTCCTTAATCTGATCACCTTCTTTGACTGTTGTCTTCCTCCTGATATACAACAGTTTTCAGTCCTCGATTATGTCTCATACTTGCTGGGCCTCCCTCCTTACTGTTACTCATTCCTGGCTCTTTTGCTCTGCCTTACATTCTCTATTGCACTCGGGTAAACCAGGGGCTCGTTCTGGTCTTCCCGTTGTTACTGTTGCCCTTGGGAATAAACTTTTCCACTGCCTCCTTGCATTTTGTTGTTACATATTCCATCATTTCATTTACTGGCTTTCCTGCCAGTTCTCTGTCCCACTGGACCTCCCGCAAGAAGTTCTTCAACCCTATGTAGTCCCCTCTTTTATAGTCATGCTTTTCCCATTCAACTCCTGTTATTCTCTCCACTTGCAGCTCTACTATGTATTCAAAGCACAGAACCACGTGGTCGCTAGCTCCTAGGGGACTCTCATACTTGATGTCCTCAATATCTGAGCTGCCCAGGGTGAACACAAGGTCCAATCTTGCTGGTTCATCCTCCCCTCTCACTCTGGTAGTGTCCTTAACATGTTGGTGCATGAGGTTTTCCAGCACCACGTCCAACATCCTGGCTCTCCATGTTTCGGGACCCTCATGTGGCTCCAGGTTTTCCCACTCGATCTCCCTGTGTGTGTGTGTGTGTGTGTGTGTGTGTGTGTGTGTGTGTGTGTGTGTGTGTGAGAGAGAGAGAGAGAGAGAGAGAGAGACAGAGAGACAGAAATCTACAACCAACAAATACATAATTCAATTACTTAACGATACCTGAAATTATGAAGTCAATCAAAAGACAATATTTCAAGCAAACTGCTGGAAGCCAGTTTCAGGAATGTTGTCAGTAATATGTACTCTGACACATGTGCAACACTTGGGTATCTTTATTGTGGAAAAGTTTTGTTCCACAGTGACCATCAGTCCAACAGAAATAAGAATGATGAGGGTAAGTATGGGAAGGTCAGATGAGGGTAAGTATGGGAAGGTTAGATGAGGGCAAGTATGGGAAGGTTAGATGAGGGCAAGTATGGGAAGGTCAGATGAGGGCAAGTATGGGAAGGTCAGATGAGGGTAAGTATGGGAAGGTCAGATGAGGGTAAGTATGGGAAGGTCAGATGAGGGTAAGTATGGGAAGGTCAGATGAGGGTAAGTATGGGAAGGTCAGATGAGGGTAAGTATGGGAAGGTCAGATGAGGGTAAGTATGGGAAGGTCAGATGAGGGCAAGTATGGGAAGGTTAGATGGGAAGGTCAGATGAGGGAAAGTATGGGAAGGTAAGATGAGGGAAAGTATGGGAAGGTCAGATGAGATGAGGGATGAGGGTAAGTATGGGAAGGTTAGATGAGGGCAAGTATGGGAAGGTTAGATGAGGGTAAGTATGGGAAGGTCAGATGAGGGTAAGTATGGGAAGGTCAGATGAGGGCAAGTATGGGGCAAGGTCAGATGAGGGTAAGTATGGGAAGGTCAGATGAGGGCAAGTATGGGAAGGTCAGATGAGGGTAAGTATGGGAAGGTTAGATGAGGGCAAGTATGGGAAGGTCAGATGAGGGTAAGTATGGGAAGGTCAGATGAGGGTAAGTATGGGAAGGTCAGATGAGGGTAAGTATGGGAAGGTCAGATGAGGGTAAGTATGGGAAGGTCAGATGAGGGTAAGTATGGGAAGGTCAGATGAGGGTAAGTATGGGAAGGTCAGATGAGGGCAAGTATGGGAAGGTCAGATGAGGGTAAGTATGGGAAGGTTAGATGAGGGTAAGTATGGGAAGGTCAGATGAGGGTAAGTATGGGAAGGTCAGATGAGGGTAAGTATGGGAAGGTCAGATGAGGGTAAGTATGGGAAGGTCAGATGAGGGTAAGTATGGGAAGGTCAGATGAGGGCAAGTATGGGAAGGTCAGATGAGGGTAAGTATGGGAAGGTTAGATGAGGGCAAGTATGGGAAGGTTAGATGAGGGTAAGTATGGGAAGGTCAGATGAGGGTAAGTATGGGAAGGTCAGATGAGGGTAAGTATGGGAAGGTCAGATGAGGGCAAGTATGGGAAGGTCAGATGAGGGTAAGTATGGGAAGGTTAGATGAGGGCAAGTATGGGAAGGTTAGATGAGGGTAAGTATGGGAAGGTTAGATGAGGGCAAGTATGGGAAGGTTAGATGAGGGTAAGTATGGGAAGGTTAGATGAGGGTAAGTATGGGAAGGTTAGATGAGGGTAAGTATGGGAAGGTCAGATGAGGGTAAGTATGGGAAGGTCAGATGAGGGTAAGTATGGGAAGGTCAGATGAGGGCAAGTATGGGAAGGTCAGATGAGGGTAAGTATGGGAAGGTTAGATGAGGGCAAGTATGGGAAGGTTAGATGAGGGTAAGTATGGGAAGGTCAAGTATGGGAAGGTCAGATGAGGGTAAGTATAAGGACAGATGAGGGCAAGTATGGGAAGGTCAGATGAGGGCAAGTATGGGAAGGTCAGATGAGGGGAAGTATGGGAAGGTCAGATGAGGGGAAGTATGGGAAGGTCAGATGAGGGCAAGTATGGGAAGGTCAGATGAGGGCAAGTATGGGAAGGTCAGATGAGGGTAAGTATGGGAAGGTCAGATGAGGGGAAGTATGGGAAGGTCAGATGAGGGTAAGTATGGGAAGGTCAAGTATGGGAAGGTCAGATGGGAAGGTCAGACGAGGGCAAGTATGGAAGGTCAGATGAGGGCAAGTATGGGAAGGTCAGATGAGGGCAAGTATGTGAAGGTCAGATGAGGGCAAGTATGGGAAGGTCAGACGAGGGCAAGTATGTGAAGGTCAGATGAGGGCAAGTATGTGAAGGTCAGATGAGGGCAAGTATGGGAAGGTCAGATGAGGGCAAGTATGTGAAGGTCAGATGAGGGCAAGTATGGGAAGGTCAGACGAGGGCAAGTATGTGAAGGTCAGATGAGGGCAAGTATGGGAAGGTCAGATGAGGGCAAGTATGGGAAGGTCAGATGAGGGCAAGTATGGGAAGGTCATATGAGGGCAAGTATGGGAAGGTCAGATGAGGGCAAGTATGGGAAGGTCAGACGAGGGCAAGTATGGGAAGGTCAGATGAGGGCAAGTATGGGAAGGTCAGATGAGGGCAAGTATGGGAAGGTCAGACGAGGGCAAGTATGTGAAGGTCAGATGAGGGCAAGTATGGGAAGGTCAGATGAGGGCAAGAAGTGAGCAGACGTATGGTAGGTCAGGCGTCACCTTACGCCGTCAATATGCCATAACACACTATGTATTTGTATCACTGCTACCATAATCATCAGTCTAGAACCCCATATTACAATGTTCTATATAAAACTGAGCAAATATCTACTGTTTAGCAAACCTTCAATTAATAATATATAATTTGAGTTTGAAATTTGAAGCCGATTAGATAAGGCATTTTGAAATTATGCATGAAATTCTCAGATGGTAAGAGAAAACTAATTATACCCACACTTTTTAAAGGGGGGTGGAGCGGTAAGCCAGTAGAAGGCCTCGGTCAGATGACCAAAAGCTCCAGTTGTGGGTCGTCATATGACAAAGACTTGCGTCAACAAAAACTTGTCGTGTTACCTAACAAAGCTTACCTACCTACCTGTAGCTAACAGACTGATAGCTCAGGCATCACGTCGTCCAGTATTTCGAGCTTCACTCTGCTCAGGTAATTTTAAAAAAACTGTTAAAACACGAGCATAAGATATCTAATTTTTCTTTTTTGAGGTTGTATTAGTTTTAAAATTCTTTACAATTCTGCAACAAAAAATATATAGTTCATAAGATAGCCCAATTTCATAAAAAAAAAAAACCCGTGATTACAATTCATGAAAAAATATTTATTCCACTGATAAATTTTCCCTGAGAGGACCAACAGGAAGGAACGACAGCGAACAGTGAGGGGATTGAAGGAGGGAAAAGAACAAAGAAGACCTTAAGGTAAACGATACAAGGCCACCGGGACATCTGGGAGAAAAGGGAAACAACCAAGGAGATGCTTAAACCAAACCCAGAAATACAGAGGGAAGCAAAATGGGATGGAATGGAGAGGACACTCATTATTCATGGGCTTCCTGAAGCAGAAGGGGAGAAACATGATAAAAAAAAAACAGGGGGAGATTAAAGAGATCAATAGCATCATCACAGTAACAGGAGAGAACAGGTCTCAAATGATAAATTTCCAAAGACTTGGGTGGTTCTTGAGGAAAAAGAACACCCCATTCAAATTGACATTCATGTCAGGAATGACACAAAACTACATCCCCCAGCAGAAGCCACTGTTTAAGAATTCCTCAAAATACCAGTAAGTGTACCTCAATCACAACAGAACACAAAAAGAAAGAAAACTGAAAGAAAAACTAAGAAAGCGACAGAGGCAGGAAGGGGGACAGGGCAGGCACTGGCAGACAGGAAAGGACATCCTCGAAAGGGACAGAAAACACAACTGCACACAAACCCACCCACAGCATCCCTTCAACCCCTACCACCCCACACCAACCAAACACAATAACAAGAGCCAACCTACACCCCACATCCATAGTCCCACAATCCCCAGCACTAACATTGCCACATCAGCAGACTACCATAACATTCAGGCCGGCCTACAGCACACACAGCCAGTATCAACCCCTCCCACACCCCAAAATATAGTTCTAGAAAGGAAGTTGAAGGTGTGGTACACCAACAGAGATGGAATTACACATAAGAATGGAAGGAATCACCAAGCCATCCCCAGATAGCATAGCAATCACAGAGTCAAAGCTCATGGAAGTGATAAAAGATGCGATCTTTCGTCTGGTAATCAGATCCTGAGGAAAGACGGGGATACAAAGGAGGGGGGGGGTTTCCCTATTCATCATAAACCAGCGGAGTTTTGAGATGGGAGAACTAGCCAGAGGAGTAGCGGATGACTACACAGCAGGAGCACTGCACTCTTGGGTCCCAAGTGATGATAGCAATGATGTACAAGCCACCACGAAACAGCAGAAGGCCAAGACAGGAATACGATGAGAGCAAGTGTGATAGTAGACACACTAGCCGAGATTGCCAGAAGAGCCTACATGAGAAGGGCAACGTTACTCATCATGGGGAATTTCAATAATAAGGTATTATATACCATTCTTGCACAATAAGAAGAGTGAGAGAATCTGGAGCTACATGGGGGGCCAGAGACGTTGAGAGCCAAGATGCTGGAAGCAGTACTAGAAAACCTCATGTTCCAACATGTTAAAGACACATCCAGAGAGGTGACAATGAACCAGCAAGGCTAGACCTCATATTCACCTTGAGCAGTTCAGACAGAGAAGATATCACGCATGAAAGGCCCCTAGGTGCTAGTGACATCCCAATTTTTAAGAAAGTAGACAGACAGGCTGTACTAAATTACAGGAAAAGAGTGGTGGAGTACCTAGAACGGAATGGACTAATATATGACAACCAGCATGGTTTCAGGGAAAAAAATCCTGTATCACAAACCTACTAGAGTTCTATGACAAGATAATGGAAGACAGGAGAGGGATGGGTAGACTGTATCTTCTTGGACTGCAAGAAGGCTTTTGACAGTACCACACAAGAGACTGGTTATGAACACAGGTAAGAATGGCCCGTGAGAGCTAGTCTTAATGGGAATATGAAGCAAACAAAACTCAGCAGTAGACTATTAAATACATTTCCCTTCACCAGATATATACAAATATGTACACTATGTACAATATGTACAGGTATAATAGTAAGTTTACACCATGGTGACAGATGGCAAAGCAGAAGCCAGAGAGAGTGCACCATACTCAAACAGCAGCTAGGCAAGTCTGCCAGTGCTTACCATAAGTGAACCATGTTGCTTCAGCTTTGGTGGGCTTGCCTGTGATTGGCCAATGAACCAAGGTACTGACTTAATGATGGGTACCCTATCAATCGTTAAACCCTTAGCACCCGGTTTGCTGGTTGGAAGGCAGCCTATATGGGAGATTGACATACGCCAAATAAATTGTAACATACTCTTTGCATGCTACACTGGTTGAAAAACTAGTGGAGCAGGCAAGAATAGGATGGAAAGTACTGCAATGGATCAGGGAATGCCTGACAGGAAGGAAACGTGTGTCGGTCCGAGACGGGGTGTCAGAGTGGGTGCATGTGGGTGAATAACATAAGGGAAGGCATAGAGTCTGAGGTGTCTTTGTTTGCAGATGATGTGAAATTAATGAGAATATAAGCAGATGAGAGTCAGGTAAGCCTAGAAGGGGATCTGGACAGGCTGAAAGACTGGTCTGACATATGGATCCTGGAGTTTAACCCCAGCAAGTGCAAAGCTATGAAGTTTGGGGAAGGACAAAGAAGACTGCAGAGTACAGTCTAAGAGGTCAGAGGCTGCAAAATTCACTCAGGGAAAAGGATCTTGCAGTATCATGCCGAGCACATCTCTTGAGGAGGACATCAACCAAATAACTGCTGCAGCATATGGGCGACATCTAGGTAAGGAGTCATTCACGACACTGTACACAGTGTACGTCAGGCCCATACTGGAGTATGCAGCACCAGTATGGAACCCACACCTGGTCAAACACGTTAAGAAATTAGAGAAAGTACAAAGGTTTGCAACAAGATTAGTCCCAGAGCTAAGGGGTATGTCCAACGAGAAGTTGAGGGAACTCAACTTGAGAACACTGATTTTGAAGTGTATAGATTTACAACTAAACTCTAGAATGTTTCTTTTGCTCCAGAGAGTACATTACCATTACTTGAAGCATTATCAGTAAACAATCTACTCCTTGCAACTCTGATATCTCCTGCTTTGAATATAACCATTTATACTGAGCAATATTGTCAACTAGAAAGCATAGGTGATTTGACTGGTGTTATTATTCCCACTACCTGTCACTTTTTCAAAACTTTCATTATCAACACTATCATATTTCTGGACTTATCGGCATTTGCCATACTGAGTTCTTAAATAATAGGTCATATGACTTTCTTTTAAACATGTAGTTGCATCGCATTGTATCTGGATGATGACTATCAAAGCTGTAGCCATGTAAACTGTTCTAACTTTTATACATGCATATAAGAGATTAAGATTTTAATATCAATAGTATATCATACCTAAGTCTGTTTCTTCCATTCTGAGATTATCCTCCTATATTCTGTATCGAGTGCTACTTTGAGTTTTCAATTACTTCCACTCAGTACAGTACGAGTTTATCACCTATGAATATTTTCTATAGCACACTCAGGACTGCTCATAAGGTTAATAAGTTTAACAGAAAATTAGCGAAATATATAACAAAATTTCTAAGATCACAAAGTGGTGGTAAACAAGTAGATCACAAAGTGGTGGTAAACAAGTAGATCACAAAGTGGTGGTAAACAAGTAGATCAATCACAAAGTGGTCATCCTGGCAGGTTGTAACACCATGTGTTGGTCATCCTGGCAGGTTGTAACACCATGTGTTGGTCATCCTGGTAGGTTGTAACACCATGTGTTGGTCATCCTGGCAGGTTGTAACACCATGTGTTGGTCATCCTGGCAGGTTGTAACACCATGTGTTGGTCATCCTGGTAGGTTGTAACACCATGTGTTGGTCATCCTGGCAGGTTGTAACACCATGTGTTGGTCATCCTGGCAGGTTGTAACACCATGTGTTGGTCATCCTGGTAGGTTGTAACACCATGTGTTGGTCATCCTGGCAGGTTGTAACACCATGTGTTGGTCATCCTGGCAGGTTGTAACACCATGTGTTGGTCATCCTGGCAGGTTGTAACACCATGTGTTGGTCATCCTGGCAGGTTGTAACACCATGTGTTGGTCATCCTGGCAGGTTGTAACACCATGTGTTGGTCATCCTGGCAGGTTGTAACACCATGTGTTGGTCATCCTGGCAGGTTGTAACACCATGTGTTGGTCATCCTGGCAGGTTGTAACACCACATGTTGGTCATCCTCTCAATAGTAGTACCAGTTCCTAGTAACCAGTTACCAGTAACCAGTGTACCAGTAGATGACTCACTACCGTCTGTGTGAATCATTGACTGTATTCATATTGCTGCTGACCATAGCAGGATTTCAAAACACCCCCTCACCCATAGGCACTGGGAGTCAGTCAAGATAGGGAGCAGAGAGAGGCAGGTCGGCTGTTGGTGCCTTCCCATACTTTCTGTTATATTATACGTACTACCAGCCTACGTGAGTATTCTTACCCCATCCACGTTATTGAAAACCCCACATGACAAATGGTGGCACCGGTGTGGGCGTGGATTTAAGGGTATTTCAGACGTTAGAAGACTGTTTGTGGGGAGCCGGCAGGTCAAAGGTGAACCGTCCGCCACCTCCAGCTACTCGCTACCCTCACTCTTCTCCACCCTGTGTACTCCAGCCTGCAAGCCTGTTGCAGCCGTTTTTCAAGCTTCCTGGCTTAGTTCGTGTGCTAATTGCTTCAATCTCCGAGGGGTTGACCCGGATTTCGCAATTAAGCCAGCCAAGCCAGACTGTGGAAGTGAACACTAGTCAGCCTACCTCAGCCTACCATCCAGCCTGTCTCCTGTCATCCACCTGCTCCTTCATGCTGTGTGCATCGTTACACGTCTTCCAGTCAGCCATTCTCGTGGGTTAAGCCAGTCATCCAACCCAGCTTAGAGAGAGAAGTAAGCCACGCAAGTTCCTCTGAAGTATTGTCTCATATATCGCCAGTTGGATGCTGCTAAGAGTGATTTTCACCATTCCCTGTGGCATATTGTGGCTTAGTTAAGTCACCTTCGTGGGTAGTGAGTGGAGTGTGCGCCAGTGAGTAACAGCGAGTGTACGCTCCCTTCACCCACCCGCCACACACTCTTCACTCATCTACCTGTGGCTGTTTGCACCCTTGTACAGGGTCCTAGTACTGTTTTGGCTCACATAATTGGTCAAGAGATTGTAGCTGAACGCCAACGATAAAGCCAGTTGTGTGAGTTCACATCGCATTTCTTCCCACAAGGGTGTGAGTGTAGGAGGCGTAATCACCCGCAGGACAACCTTCCCCTCATCACCAGTCACTCTGTCTACTACTCCAGATATCATGTGGGAGTTCGACTCGTGGATTAGGTCACTTGTAAGTGTTGTGTGCCCTGCCACTTGTAAGTGTTGTGTGCCTCGCCACTTGTAAGTGTTGTGTGCCCCGCCACTTGTAAGTGTTGTGTGCCCCGCCACTTGTAAGTGTTGTGTGCCCCTCCACTTGTAAGTGTTGTGTGCCCTGCCACTTGTAAGTGTTGTGTGCCCCGCCACTTGTAAGTGTTACACTTCCAGTTTTGTTTCTTGTTTTATTTTTATTCATATTTTTCATATTTCTTTGAACAAATTCACTCTTAGTGTAATTTCAATTTCTTTTTTAACGTAAAGTGTTTTCTTTACTCTGAGTAAATTGTTTTGTTTAATTTACAATTAAGAGTTAAAGTGTTCAATCAATTTTTCTTCATATTTTTATTTTATTTTTTAACCAACATTTTCCCAGTGTAACTTTATTACTGCAGTGATTATTTCTGCGTCTTATTTTGTTGCACTTGTTCTGAAGTGAATTATTTTCTTTTATTGACATTATTATTCTCAGTTCATTATTGTTTGAGTCTTGTTTTTCATTTTATTATTTTTCCTGACATTGTCTGTATATTTTAATTTTGTTTATGCATTCTTAAAAAATATTTAAACTTCCCAGTTATCTCTCGTTGCATACAATTTAGTGATTTTATTTTATACTTTTTATATTGAATTACAATTTTATTAGTTAATTCCTTTATTAGCAAGAGTACAGACAGCTCATTTTGCATTTAATTCAGTCTCCAGTAATATTTTTTACTTGTAAATGTAAATGTATTTTTTTTTTTATCTTGTCCAACAGTCCTTTACATTGAGTTGTTCTTCCTCTTGCAGTGTATCTTAGACATTTTTTATTACTTCTGCAGAATTAGTTGCATCTCTTTTATTTTAATTTTAGCATTTTATATCATTTTTTATTGTTTATTATTTTTGCCTTATTTGTTCTTGTGCAACTTCTTTGCCATTATGTCTCACATACCGCCAAGTGATACTTTAGTGTATAGCGACACTCAGACCTCTCAGGCTACTGCTGCTGCTGTCATCAGTCCTCATAGTTCCTTATGGACTGACAGACCGACCCAGACACTGAGACACTACAGTTTGACTCGTGATTCCCTTGATGCGTTACCTTTATTCAATGGCCATGTACATAGTCTTGAAGCATGGTTTACTGCCATTCGTTCTCGTGTTAATGCTCTAGTTGAAGGTCCTCCTTCTGAGGAAAGTCTTATCAGACTTGCGAAAGAAGCTCTTCATCGGTCCCCTGCTGCTGTTCACGTTGTTGATCTCCTTGATATGCGAGACTTCAGGAATCTTACTAAGTGGTCACAATATGAGGAACTGATTCGTTCTTTCCTCGTACCAGTAAAAACAGCTGATCCATATGTCGTTCTTAGGGAACTAGTGAATGCTACACCCATGACTAATGAATCGTTGAGTGCATTTGCTGTTAGATTAGACAAACTTTTATCATCATTTATCAATGCTGTCCAGTCCTCAGCTTTTGTCCCTGACGAGGATAAACCATCCACAGCATCGTTTGCTAAAATAGCAACTTTTGGAGCAATCAAAGAACTAATGCCGCCTGCTTCCGTGTGTGCTTATGAGGCTAATCCTCCAACTGTGACGATGGAACCCCTTACAGCCCTAAATCATGTACGTTCCTTGTGCCCCCAGGGTACTTTCCCATGTATCAAAAGTAATTTCACACCTATGCCTCAGTCTGCACCACCTCTTGTTTGCGCCACAGCGACAAATTGTGGTCGTCAACCATCTCAGCGATCACCAAGGACCAGTGTACAGAGTCATTATAAACCTCGTAGTATTCATAGTACATTCAGTAACCATAGTCAGCGGACTTGTTACAACTGTGGTTTCCGTGGCCATATTGCAATTAATTGTCCTGATAGTTACCCTAAGAGGCGTCGTGCTGATGATGAGTACCAGTCAGATCTTCCCTACTGTACTTATCATAGAATACATGGACATGACACATCTGAGTGCAATGCTCTCTACAACCTTCAGTACTCTAGGTCTTTCCGTGGTCGTTCCAACCGCAGAACCCGTAGAGGAAACAGACGTCGTGGTTCTCAAACTAACCAGAACCAGGCTCATTCTTCCAATTCGGGGGAATTGGAGCGCCCCAGTCAAACCGTCCCATGGTGACAGTAGGTGATAATGAGTACACCATCCCCGTTCACAATTCCTTTGAAGCCTTAAGCAGTCTCGAGAATGACAATCCTGCTGATGATGTTGCTTCACACGTCTCTGACGTAGATGATTTTGGGAATGAAGTGGAACAAATCTTTGCTGATGACAATCCGCCTTTTTGTTTGCACATAACTTCCAATGCAACCATAGGCCCTATAGTGCAAGCATCTGTTCATAATCCGCCCGTTCATTTGTTCATGGACTCTGGTGCGCAAGTTAATATTATTAGGTCTAGTTTGTTTAGGGATAAGCAGTTACAACATGTCCTTCTCGTAGAACCGACTCATGTGTCCTCCCTTAGTGGAGTAGCGGGTTCTCACCTGCGTGTCCGAGGTCGGACTTCCCTCACTTTTTCTATCCAAGGTAGAGACTTCACTGCTTCCTTCCTTGTTGTCGACCAGATTACTTTCCCTGGTGACCTTCTACTGGGATTTGCTTCCATGCGAGACTTACGCATTGTGCTCGACCTTTATCGATGGCATGCCCAAATTGATGACTTGATCGTACCATTTTGGGGTTACCAGCTTGGATCCGAGATCTGCCATACTGCCGCAGAGTACGACATTCGAATTAAGTCCTTACAGGCCAGTGCATTTTCCAGTAGCGTACCCAAGCGGTCAGGCACTGATGATCCTGTCACTCCTGTCTGTGTTCCTGCAACTTCAGACTTGCAAGATAGTGTCCAGTTACCTCAAGTGTCCGAGGACGCTCTGACTACCTTGAGTGCTGAGCCTATCCCTGCAATGTCTGCTAGTTCAAGTAGTAGTTTCTCCACAGGGGACGCCTTGTCGGAAAACAATTACTTGCAACCAGTAATGCCATCTCTTGTTGATGTCACATGCCGTCTGCAGAAAGACGTTTCTGTCGCAGCTAGTGCCCTCACTAGAGTGTCTGTTGTTGTTCCTAGTGTTCCAGATGGTGCGAAGACGAGCAAAATGACAGGGTGGATTATAAGAACTTTCAAAGCAACAGCAGCAACAACCATAACGATATTTTCCAATTCCTTTGTGAACTCTCTTATCAAATATTGTTCTGTGCTTAGGCAGTGCATTAGTTAGGATATCCAACAACCTTATACACTCACCCAGATGTCCATCGTCAGGTATCATGGATGGAGAACTTTGAAGAGGTTGCCGGAATTTTTTTTTTATTAGGCACCACACCCGAAGAATGTGATGTAATGATTTAGTTATAAAATGTAGAGGTCATATACTGCCTACATAAAAGCTATAAAACAACTATTGGAAATGCCTCAAAACACTTGGACTGTTCATTTAGAATGGAGAACTACCTGGTAACATATACAGAGAAGATACTTGAGGGCTTGGTTCTTAACCTGCACACTGCTGTAACTCAGTGAAATATATAGAAGAAAGTGCAGGGGGTTATGGGTACGAGAACAGTGTCAACATCCATAGCTGAAGACTCAAACATATTACCAGCATACGTATATCAGACGCACTACCTGCATGAAGACAGACATTTTGTACAACTTAGTGGCTTTCAGCCATGACATAGTCGTCATGGCTTATGCGATCCAGATTCTAGCAGAAACAGCCTGGTTGACCAGACTGGCGTTAGGTCGGACTGCAGGGGTAGGTTCTCCAGGTTCACATCATGACTATATTATGTTGAAAAACAAACTACAGTGGTGGGGTTGTAAGGGGTAGAAGTTACTGAAGTTGAGTTAATATGAACGCAAAATGCTTGTCATACAAGTAATAGGCTACTCATTAAAAAGTCGGCTAAAGTAAACGAGACAGTGAGGAAGACTGAGTGCATTAAGGTGTTGTAGGGATGAAAAGTGAACTTTTCATGCTCTCTGATAATTAACACAAGTTTATTAAATATATGGCAAGTTTATAGCACGACTGGGCTGGGTGTCCGTGTACGAGCAGTGTCTAATGCACAGTGAGAGCTAAGGTTTATCCTGGCATGGCAGGGATCAAGATGGACACGCATTCAATTACAGTCTGCTGGAATACATAATCATTAACTCTAACCGGTGGAGTCGAAAGTCGTTGACAGAGTACTCGAAACCCGAGTGCAAGATCCCCTGTGGTATTTTAAAAAACTTTCCGTGAAGGATCCCCTGTGGTACTGTAAATAACCCTGGTCACTGTGGTACTGGAAGCCATTGAGTAAAGGACCCCCTGTGGTACTGGAAACCACTGAGTAAAAGATCCCCTGTGGTACGGGAAATCACTGAGTAAAGGATCCCCTGTGGTACTGGTAACAACTGAGTAAAGGATCCCCTGTGGTACTGCAAACCACTGAGTAAAGGATCCCCTGTGGTACTGGAAACAACTGAGTAAAGGATCCCCTGTGGTACTGGAAACCACTCAGTAAAGGATTCCCTGTGGTACTGGAAACCCATGAGTAAAGAATCCCCTGTGGGAAATTGGCAGATCGTGAATAGAAGAACGAGCAGGAGAGTGCTCAAGTTCTTAGCCCTGAGCACCACAATACCCAGGGATCAAGAGCCCTTCACCAACAAGGCCTCCTCCTTGAAGGTCCACAATACTAGGAGCTGAAGGTGACTTACCATGTCCCACAGTACTCTTTACTTGTAATGTCTCCCTCAATACTAAGGTAAAACTTACCTTCTTCAACAGTATTTGTCACCAGTCATATATCCATGAATACTGATGCTAAAGTTGACTTACCTTGCTCAGCAGTACTCTACCTTGACTTACCTTGCTCAGCAGTACTGTACCTTGACTTACCTTGCTCAGCAGTACTCTACCTTGACTTACCTTGCTCAGCAGTACTGTACCTTAACTTACCTTGCTCAGCAGTACTCTACCTTGACTTACCTTGCTCAGCAGTACTGTACCTTGACTTACCTTGCTCAGCAGTACTGTACCTTGACTTACCTTGCTCAGCAGTACTGTACCTTAACTTACCTTGCTCAGCAGTACTCTACCTTGACTTACCTTGCTCAGCAGTACTGTACCTTGACTTACCTTGCTCAGCAGTACTGTACCTTAACTTACCTTGCTCAGCAGTACTCTACCTTGACTTACCTTACTGTTTACCCGTCATCTCTCTCAACTTACCTGAAAAGAAAAACATAATATAATATGAAAACAATATTTGCAAAGTAGTCAAACATATTTTTAAATAGCAAAAGAAAAAAAAAGACTGACAATAGAGTTAAATGCTTCACGAAGAATAAGAACCATTCAGTTACCCAGAGGTTTTTAAAAAAAAAACTGCTAGTATTAACTGTCTGCTATTATATTCATAACTAATATTGTAATATCACTTTAGTGAAAAACTAGGAAACATGATTACTGATGCACACATGAATAAAGACCACCTACTACTAACAGGAGATTTCAACATAAACATACTACACGACAAGGACCCACAAGTAACAGAGTTCACAAACACAATGAGTAACTGCCTGTTGCTACCAGCAATATCTAAACCTACAAGAATCACCGAGACAAGCATCTCCTTAATAGGCCACATCAGGACAAACACCATATCCCCTTTAAAATCAGGCATAATCACAGACAACACTACAGACCACTAACCAACCTTCCTCATAACTAATCTGGGCAATCTGACTTCAGACTACATAACGAGACAGCAGTTAACAACTTTATAGCAGCTATGAATAACACTGATTGGCAAAATGAGCTTGAAACATATACAGATATGAATGAATGTATAAATAATTTTCTAAACAAAGCCCAAAGCCTCTATAACAAACATTGCCCCAGAAAAACTAAACAGATCACAGCAAAGAGACTGAATAATCCCTGGCTAACACCAAGCATCCTCAAATCCATTAACACAAAGCACAAATATGAAAAACAGTATAGAATGGGTCTAATAACTAGAGAACAGTCGAAAAGTTACTCGTCAGCACTTACCAGCCTGATAAGGTCAAAAAAATTGTATTATGAAAATAGATTACATAACATCAAAGGTGAGATGAAAAAAACCTGGAAAACTATCTGAAATTCTTGGAACTAAAAAGTTATCCAAAAACAAAGCAATCAAACTAACAAAACCAGATGAACCCTTGCTCACTCCAACCGAAGCAGCAAACAGACTTAATGTTTTCTTCTCCACCATAGGAAAAAATCTAGCAAACAAAATACCAAGCACAAACACCCGTCCATCAGATTACCTCATAGGTACCTACCCAAATACGCTATTCCTAGCTCCAACCAACCCCATTGAAGTTACGCTCATCATAAACACCCTTAAAAACAAGGCAGGAGACAAACAGCTTGCCTGCTTTTATGTACAAAAAAGCTTCTCAAGTATTGTCACCAATTACTGCAACGCTCTTTAACAAATCCATTGATTCATCTACCTTCCCAACAATCCTCAAAATAGCGAGGGTCACTCCGATCCACAAAGGTGACCAAGCTGGCTTGAATAACTATAGACCAATGTCTAACTTACCACTGCTCTCTAAAATCTTTGAAAAATTAATTCATAGACGGATCTATTCCTACCTCGTCTCACACAACATATTAAACCCTTGTCAGTTTGGATTCAGGAATAATAAAAGCACAAATGATGCTATCATACACATGCTAAAACTTATATATACCGCACTTGAAAAGAAAGAATTCCCGCTGGGCATTTTCATTGATTTACGTAAAGCTTTTGATACAGTCGACCATGAACTGCTGTACTCCAAATTAACGCATTATGGTATCAGAGGCCACTCCCTCAACTACCTAAAGTCATACCTTAGTAACAGAACTCAATATGTGTATGCAAATGATTCAAACTCTTCCACCCAACCAATCACAGTAGGAGTCCCACAAGGAAGCGTCCTTGGACCACTCCTCTTTCTCATCTACATCAATGATCTACCGAATGCATCACAGCTACTCAAACCCATATTACTTGCAGATGACACTACATATGTCTTTTCCCACCCAAACACAGTCATACTAGCAAACACAGTCAGTGCTGAATTGCAGAAAATATCTGCCTGGATGATGACTAATAAACTTACCCTGTATACTGATAAAACCTATTTCATTCAGTTTGGAAACAAAGCTGCAAATGATCCAATTAACATAACGCTAAATGGATCATCAGTCACAAGACTCACAGAGGGAAAATTCCTAGGTATCCACCTAGACAGTAGCCTTAAGTTCCGGACACACATACAACAAATCACCAAGAAAATCTCCAAGACTGTAGGCATACTATCAAAGATAAGGTACTACGTTCCACAATCAGCTCTCCTGGCACTGTACCATTCACTCATATACCCGTATCTTACATATGGAATTTGTGCATGGGGATCAACAACATCCAATCACCTAAAACCCCTAATAACCCAGCAAAAGGCAGCAGTAAGAATGATAACAAATTCCCACTCCCGCCAGCATACTCCATCAATTTTCAAAAGTCTGAATCTGCTCACCATTAAGAACATCCATACTTATTCATGTGCCTACTACATACACGGACCAATACACGCAAATATAAACCCTCCACTCAAACTTCTCCTCACCAACCTAAACAGGACACATGACCACAACACAAGACACAGATCTCTTTTTGATATACCTCGTGTCCATATCACACTGTGTAAAAACTATGCACATAAAGGGCCCCAAAATATGGAATTCATTACCAAAAGATGTTAAAGTAACCCAGTCTGAAAATCAATATAAGACTCTTCTCAAAAGCCACCTAATCACCCTAGACTAAATGCTAAATACTCAGTACACATTTACTCACCTATGTACTCCCACATCATAACTGAAACAATCACATTGAACCTTTTATCCATCGTTGACAGGAATATAAATGAATCATTGTTTTCACAAAAAGCATTTTCGAATATAAATATATCTTTGTATTATACATATTTTGATTCATTTATAATTAATAATCTACTGTTCAACTATGAAATAATTACTGTCCTACTGTACAATTATGATAAAATCCTTAGTGTTAAGTAGTCTGTAAGCCAATAATGTTAAGTTGGCCCATAATGCCTAGGCATAATAGAGGCTCTCTTTGTATTGCAACTCACTATTGTGAATGTAAAATCTCAATGTACTGTTTGCAAAGACATAAAATAAATATAATCAAAACAATGGTAAGGGAAGACAAAACTGACGACACAAACCATCATGGTAACAACACTGGTCACACACACACCATCCATCATGGTAACAACAATGGTGATACAAACCATCCATCATGGTAACACTAACCATCCATCATAGTAACAACACTGGTGACACAAACTATCCATCATGGTAACAACACTGGTGACACAAATCATCCATCATGGTAACAACACTGTTGACACAAACCATCCATCATGGTAACACTGGTCACACAAACCATCCATCATGTAACAACACTGGTGACACAAACCATCATGGTAACCACACTGGTGACAAACCATCCATCATGGTAAAAACACTGGTGACACAAACCATCCATCATAACATTGGTGACACAAACCATCAATCATGGTAACAACACTGGTGACACAAACCATCCATCATAGTAACAACACTGGTTACACAAACCATCCATCATGGTATACCTTTACCTTTGAAGAATTTCGAGAGTATATCTACTGAGCCCGGGCATGGGCCAGGCTCGTCTGGTGCTCGCCTAGTCAACCAGGCTGTTGCTGCTGGAGGCCCGCTGCCCCACACCATCCATCGTGGTAACAACACTGGTCACACACACACCATCCATCGTGGTAACAACACTGGTCACACACACACCATCCATCGTGGTAACAACACTGGTCACACACACCATCCATCGTGGTAACAACACTGGTCACACAAACCATCCATCGTGGTAACACTGGTCATACAAACCATCCATCGTGGTAATACTGGTCACACAAACCATCCATCGTGGTAACAACACTGGTCACACCCACCATCCATCGTGGTAACAACACTGGTCACACACACCATCCATCGTGGTAACAACACTGGTCACAAACCATCCATCGTGGTAACAACACTGGTCACACAAACCATCCATCGTGGTAACAACACTGGTCACACACACCATCCATCGTGGTAACAACACTGGTGACACAAACCATCCATCGTGGTAACAACACTGGTCACACACACCATCCATCGTGGTAACAACACTGGTGACACAAACCATTCATCGTGGTAACAACACTGGTCACACAAACCATCCATCGTGGTAACACTGGTCACACAAACCATCCATCGTGGTAACACTGGTCACACAAACCATCCATCGTGGTAGAAACACTGGTCACAAACCATCCATCGTGGTAACAACACTGGTCACACAAACCATCCATCGTGGTAAAAACACTGGTCACACAAACCATCCATCGTAGTAACAACACTGATCACACAAACCATCCATCGTGGTAACAACACTGGTGACACAAACCATCCATCATGGTAACAACACTGGTGACACAAGCCATCCATCGTGGTAACAACACTGGTCACACAAACCATCCATCGTGGTAACACTGGTCACACAAACCATCCATCGTGGTAACAACACTGGTCACACAAACCATCCATCGTGGTAACAACACTGGTCACACAAACCATCCATCATGGTAATAACACTGGAGACACAAACGATCCATCATGGTAACAACACTGGTGACAAACCATCCATCATGGTAACAACACTGGTGACACAAACCATCCATCATGGTAACAACACTGGTGACACAAACCATCCATCATGGTAACAACACTGGTGACACAAACCATCCATCATGGTAACAACACTGGTGACACAAACCATCCATCATGGTAATAACACTGGTCACACAAACCATCCATCATGGTAATAACACTGGTCACACAAACCATCCATCATGGTAACAACACTGGCCACACAAACCATCCATCATGGTAACAACACTGGTCACACAAACCATCATGGTAACAACACTGGTCACACAAACCATGCATCATGGTAACACTGGTCACACAAACCATCCACCATGGTAACAACACTGGTCACACAAACCATCCATCATGGTAACAACACTGGAGACACAAACCATCCATCATGGTAACAACACTGGTGACACAAACCATCCATCATGGTATCAACACTGGTGACAAACCATCCATCATGGTAACAACACTGGTCACACAAACCATCCATCATGGTAACACTGGTGACACAAACCATCCATCATGGTAACAACACTGGTGACACAAACCATCCATCATGGTAACACTGGTGACACAAACCATCCATCATGGTAACAACACTGGTCACACAAACCATCCATCATGATAAGATAATCAAATGTTGGGGTAAAATACAACATAGTAAATGTACTTGAGATACCTGACAGATGTCTCCCCAGTTTATAAGTCCCGGTGAAACAATGCTGTCATGCGTCCCAAGAGCATCAGACTAACACTCAGGACAAAAAATATGTAGTTAATACCCTCAATGGATCCATTGCTGTAGCTCAACCCAATGAAATACTGCTAGAATTTGAGCACAGTTGGACAAGGTCTTAAAATGTTTCGAGTGCGGTTCTAACCTTGCAATCCAGTCTCTGTTCAGGCTTCCGTGTTTGTCGCCTGGAAAACCACAATATTTCTACCAGCAGCATACATACCCACTTGGAGGTACAGTCGGCTCCACGGAAGATGAGAGTCACTAGGGCGCCGATGGAGGCGTGATAACTCCTCGACGTAGCACACTACAGAAGGTGATCAGTCATGGGGGATGAAATAGGCGACTGGAGTAATGGCACCCTGGACACTGAAAGACCCACAGTCGCTATCCTGTCAATAACGACCATGTCACTATCGCCGCAAAGTATAGCAACACCACACGTCCTGGCGAGCCAAGCAGTGGCGTACTGCGCTAACTATGACACTGCTATGCAGTAATACTGAGAGTAATCCAGGACTACAAACTAATGTACAAGTGCAAGAGAGACAAGGTGCCCTTGAGCAAAGTTGTTGGCAGCAGCAGTTGTGCAGTAACCTGTGATTCACGTGAGAAATGGGTGCACGTGAGGTGCCCACACAGTATAACTGATGAATTAGTAGCCAGGAGTGATAACTTTGTAATACATGCCCTGGACAACTTGAGGTCACAGAGTCGTCGTTACCAGGCCAAATAACATTACACATAAACAATGCACCGGCTTGTCTACACTGTACTAAGGGTCGGAAAAAGAATGATAAATACACTATGTGAATTGTATATAGTATGGATGCACAAGAGATGTATGTTTGGCAGTAACAAGTGGCGTTCCACAGGGATCAGTCTTGGGCCCGTTGTTGTTTATAATATACGTATATCAATGATCTTGATGAAGGAATTACTAGTGATATGAGCAAATTCGCCGATGACACGAAGATAGGTAGGATAATTGATTCAAACGTAGATGTTAGGGAACTTCAGGAGGATTTAGACAAACTCTACTCTTGGTCAGAAAAGTGGCAGATGCAGTTCAATGTAGATAAATGCAAGGTTCTGAAGCTCGGGAGTGTCCATAACCCTAGCACTTATAAGTTAAATAATGTAGAACTTAACCATACAGATTGCGAAAAGGACTTGGGGGTTATGGTAAGCAGCAACCTTAAACCAAGACAGCAATGCCTAAGCGTACGTAATAAGGCAAATAGATTACTGGGATTTATATCAAGAAGTGTAAGCAACAGAAGTCCAGAGGTCATACTGCAGCTTTATACATCATTAGTAAGGCCTCACCTAGATTATGCAGCTCAATTGTGGTCTCCATATTACAGAATGGACATAAATTCGTTAGAAAACATTCAGCGTAGGATGACTAAATTAATACATAGCATTAGAAATTTTCCTTATGAAGAAAGATTGAAGACTCTTAAGTTACATTCACTTGTTAGACGAAGAATGAGGGGAGACCTGATCGAAGTGTATAAGTGGAAGATAGGTATTAATAAAGGGGATATTAATAAGGTCTTGAGGATGTCTCTCCAAGAGAGAACCCGCAGTAATGGATTTAAATTAGATAAGTTTAGATTTAGAAAGGACATAGGAAAGTATTGGTTTGGAAATAGGGTAGTTGATGAGTGGAACAGTCTACCTAGTTGGGTTATTGAGGCTGGGACTTTGGGTAGTTTCAAATTTAGGTTGGATAAGTACATGAGTGGGAGGGGTTGGATTTGAGTGGGACTTGCACATCAGAGCTTATTTCTTGGGTAGCATTGAAAATTGGGTTGGGCAGATGTTTTGTCAGTGGGATGAATTGTAAAGGACCTGCCTAGTATGGGCCAACAGGCCTGCTGCAGTGTTCCTTCTTTCTTATGTTCTCATGTTCTTAACAGTGGTACACATCAGTTTGCATGTAACAACTGTACTCCATTACCCTCTTGTTTAGCACTCACCTTCATGTGTCAGTTTTTTGCATCAAATTAACCCTTGCAATATACTGATGATTATGACTACTTCAAAAAAGCTGGTCTTCGTTTTGTTCATGTCAGTACTAAGCCATTTTTACCCAAATTGTCAGGAGATTAAGATTCTAGCAACTAAGACTAACGTGGCAGTTATATCCATCTCTGAATCCTGGTTAGATGACACGGTGACTTGACGACGAAGTTAAAATAGAAAGTTAAATATAAAACGCTTGGATAGAAATAGACATACTTTGTAACTGATCTGACAACATTAGTCAGTAAGACGTCATTACTACAGGCCTTAGTGATCATTTCATCATTTATTGTACCAAGAAAATCATTAAGGAACGGATAGGCCTACACAGGACAATAAAAATGAGGCGAACCAGAAGTTACAGTAAAGAAACACTGGTAAATAGGCTACACAATTGTGACTGGACAGTGATAAGTTTCACAGAGGTAAATGATGCCTGGGAAACATTCAGAACAATGTTCACTGTCATCCTTGATAATACTGTTAAAGAGGTTAAGATTAACGACGAACTGAACCCTGGATAACTAACATATTAGATAATATCAAATTCAGGGATCAGTTGCTAAAAAGATTTAGGGCAAACAGACAGGATGCTGCAACACTTAATGAATTCCAAAGAGTAAGGAACAGAGTTCAGAGATTTGTAAAAGGAACAATTATAAAGCACTATTGCTCAAAAATCGAAAAATACAAGAACAATCCCAGAAAACCTTAGCAACAACTACAAGTGCTGGGATATACCCATAAACCCTTAGACAGATCTAACATAAAGCTAAATACTGATAACGAGGTATGCCATGAAACAACTAAAGTGGCAAATTGTTTCAGTTCATTCTACACAACTGTTGAAGCAACATTAGTCAGTAAACTGCCCGTTGCATCCAGTACCTTTAACACAGACTCCAATTAGTTTAAAACTTACTACAGTAATAAAGAAGTAACCCCAAGCTGTTTCCAATTATTAGGTGTATGTTATGACTTCCTGTGAAAAGAACTACTTACGTGTAACAAATACAATTTTCTCGTGAACAAATACGGTGTCCACACAAATGTATTGTAAGAGAGGCGATGACTGGTAGAAGAGTTGTTGATTTCTGAATGTAATGTTAGTTTACTATGATTACTTAAGAGGGTGATTTTCAGAAGGCATGATAAATTATGTTACTGCTGATCATTCCATTTGACGAAGAATATATAAACTGACGATAATCTTACCTGAATGATACTGTGATATTCATTTATATAACCTTATATTATCTTTATTTACTCGCTCTCTCTCTGGCAACAAGTTGTGATTAACATTAACAAGGTAAAAAAGACACAAATGTCGTAACTGGGACATTTATTAACGAGATGTTTCACCAATCAGTTGCGTTTTCAATTTAAGACAGGAAAAAAACGAGTTTAAATTGTGTGTGAGGTGGAGGTGTTGCAGAGGCTGGAGGGCAGAACGTGGCGTTGTGGGTCGGGATGTACTTCCTGAATCATTCCATTGCTTGTATTTTGAGCCGTGATAAAAGTTGATTCAAAACAACGACTGTGACATGGGTCAGATTCCATGATGAAAAGCCTGACATTTTGAAAGCCCAATGAGAAGAGTATGGTAGAGACTTTCTTCAAGTTGCCCTTTATCAACTACACACTCATGAAGGCTGAATGTCATCTGTTCACTCCTATTTAAGAATAATGTAATTCTTGAAGTAGGGATTAAAGCAATCTTTCCGCCTATATACGTTCATTACACAAGATTTATAGAAAGTATAACCTTATACTGCCTTTATATTCCTTAGAATATAAAATAATTATATTTTGACTTCACAGGGAAAATGAGTAAACATGTAATTCATAGTGGGCAAGACTCAAGGTTAAGTAATACCAATATCACACTTTCATTCAACTATAATTATTATCGATTTATATATTCTTCGTCAGTTGGAATGATCAAAAGTAACAATTTCTCTGACCATAAAATCAGGCTTTTAAGAGGCGCCCGAGTTTAGTTCTTTCCTAATGTAATGCTTATTTTTCCCCTATAACCTATCTTGTCCATAACTGGATCTTTCCTTAATTCATGGTATAACTTAACAAATATTTGAGGATAACAGTGTTTTAGAAGTCTGAGCTGTGATCAGACCTCTACAACACAACTGTCTCAGCTGTGATCAGACCTCTACAACACAACTGTCTCAGCTGTGATCAGACCTCTACAACACAACTGTCTCAGCTGTGATCAGACCTCTACAACACAACTGTCTCAGCTGTGATCAGACCTCTACAACACAACTGTCTCAGCTGTGATCAGACCTCTACAACACAACTGTCTCAGCTGTGATCAGACCTCTACAACACAACTGTCTCAGCTGTGATCAGACCTCTACAACACAACTGTCTCAGCTGTGATCAGACCTCTACAACACAACTGTCTCAGCTGTGATCAGACCTCTACAACACAACTGTCTCAGCTGTGATCAGACCTCTACAACACAACTGTCTCAGCTGTGATCAGACCTCTACAACACAACTGTCTCAGCTGTGATCAGACCTCTACAACACAACTGTCTCAGCTGTGATCAGACCTCTACAACACAACTGTCTCAGCTGTGATCAGACCTCTACAACACAACTGTCTCAGCTGTGATCAGACCTCTACAACACAACTGTCTCAGCTGTTATCAGACCTCTACAACACAACTGTCTCAGCTGTTATCAGACCTCTACAACACAACTGTCTCAGCTGTTATCAGACCTCTACAACACAACTGTCTCAGCTGTTATCAGACCTCTACAACACAACTGTCTCAGCTGTTATCAGACCTCGACAACACAACTGTCTCAGCTGTGATCAGACCTCGACAACACAACTGTCTCAGCTGTGATCAGACCTCTACAGCACAACTGTCTCAGCTGTTATCAGACCTCTACAACACAACTGTCTCAGCTGTAATCAGACCTCTACAACACAACTGTCTCAGCTGTAATCAGACCTCTACAACACAACTGTCTCAGCTGTAATCAGACCTCTACAACACAACTGTCTCAGCTGTAATCAGACCTCTACAACACAACTGTCTCAGCTGTAATCAGACCTCTACAACACAACTGTCTCAGCTGTGATCAGACCTCTACAACACAACTGTCTCAGCTGTGATCAGACCTCTACAACACAACTGTCTCAGCTGTTATCAGACCTCTACAACACAACTGTCTCAGCTGTAATCAGACCTCTACAACACAACTGTCTCAGCTGTTATCAGACCTCTACAACACAACTGTCTCAGCTGTTATCAGACCTCGACAACACAACTGTCTCAGCTGTTATCAGACCTCTACAACACAACTGTCTCAGCTGTTATCAGACCTCTACAGCACAACTGTCTCAGCTGTTATCAGACCTCTACAACACAACTGTCTCAGCTGTTATCAGACCTCTACAACACAACTGTCTCAGCTGTTATCAGACCTCGACAACACAACTGTCTCAGCTGTTATCAGACCTCTACAACACAACTGTCTCAGCTGTTATCAGACCTCTACAGCACAACTGTCTCAGCTGTTATCAGACCTCTACAGCACAACTGTCTCAGCTGTTATCAGACCTCTACAACACATTTGTCATCAGAAATTTGTTAAGTTATACCATGAAATAAGGAAAGATCCTGGACTTCACCTTACTAAAGCAGACAAAGCAAATGCTATAGTAATTATGGACAAGGTAGATTATAGTGGAAAAATAACATTAGAAGACACGAGAACTGACGTGCCCCTTAAGTAAATACAGCGGACTAACATTATATACAGAAATCGACAACTAGTCTACCAATCATCGCCTCTGTTATAATGCTATTTGCGTGGAACACCGTTTTCATTATTAAGGAAATTGGGTTTACTGTCTCGAGCAGTTACCACGTGACTCCGTCAGCGTCTTAATATGCATTTCATCTTTTATGGAGCCAACCGTACATATCCAATTTCCACTTTAAAACTTATACACTTGTTCTGGCAACAATTCGTATATTTTGTGGTATAGTGTTGAACAGATCACGGATATTGATACAGTGTGTGGCATGCTAAGATTATGTTACATTTTATTCGGCGTATGTCACACACCAAAATAGGTATGCCTCCTGACCAGAAACCAGGTGCTAAGGGTTTAACGAGAAGGGGCCCCCATTGTTATACCAGTATTGGTTCAACCAGCCAATCACAAGGGAGCGCGCCAAAGCTGTGAAGCGACGTGGGATGCTCGTGAAGCAGACCATACCACGGGCGGGATTGAACCCGCGGTCAGAGAGTCTCAAAACTCCAGACCGTCGCGTAAGCCACTGGACCAGCTAATCACAATAAGATTCGTCCAACTAGGTATATTTTTACACCATAGGAAGGTTAGCATAGGCACCACTGACCACAAATGCAAGATTTTACAGACGAATCTCCAGCTAGTGTGGCAGTGACGAACTCTAGCTCAAGTCCCCTCAAAGCCGTTAATATGACTTCACGAAATCGTAATGACACGATTGCAAATAAACCATACCACGGGCGGGATTGAACCCGCGGTCAGAGTCTCAAAACTCCAGACCGTTGCGTTAGCGACGGTCTGGAGATTCGTCTGTAAAAACTTGCATTTGTGGTCAGTGGTGCCTATGTTAACCTTCCTATGGTGTAGAAATATACCTAGTTGGACGAATCTTATTGTGATTAGCTGGTCCAGTGGCTAACGCGACGGTCTGGAGTTTTGAGACTCTCTGACCGCGGGTTCAATCCCGCCCGTGGCATGGTTTGTTTGCAATCGTGTCATTACGATTTCGTGAGTCACTCGTGAAGCAGCTTTGGCACGTTTACTTTCCCAGCTGGTCGCTATGGTTCTCACCATGTCTTGTGCTTGCATTTGCCTCATTGTACATAATTGTAAATACTGTACACAGGCTATATACACTGTAAATACCAGCTTATTTTGAAGGAAATACAATCATTTATTCCCTCCGCTGCCTTTTTGATCGTTCCTAATTGGTTATGGTGTTACGGCAAGGTGTGCAGGCCAATAGTCTACACCCGTACTCTTAATAGTGTTATATTATTGTGCCCACGGTGCCCCTACTTTTCACTGGGTTTAATTTACTATTCCTCCCATATCTTTTACTCCAGCAACTTATGGCACCATGTGCATTTGGGACCAGTTCCTCAAGCATCTTCCACGTATGCATACATTATCATGCATCTCTCTTCTTTGCTCTATTTCAGATTTAGAAATTTATCCTAGTCATTCCAAGATGCTGAGAATGAGTTCAACATCTCTGGTCACAGGACACAAGCACAAGCCAGTTCTTCCTAGAATTTGGCCCTCGTTGCCATGCGCATAGTTAAAAATTTGAATCCGATCGGATGAGGAGTTCTACAGTTATAAGTAAAAGAAAATATAAAAAGAGGAATAAAAAAAATATTTAGAAAGCACATAAACGTCTTCCTTCGAAGATATTTGATAATGCGATGTAAATGGTTCAGAAAACCGGCAAGTCGAAGATGAGACACTTGTGCAACATTTGGGAATCCTAGAAAATGTACAGAGAACCTTCACGGCACACACAACTGCGATAAAACACCTCAATTACTGGGAATGCTTGAAGTTCCTCAACCTGTACTCCCTAGAATGCAGGCGGGAGAGATACATGATTAGGTACACTTGGAAAATCCTAAAGGGATTAGTACCAAACTTGCACACGAAAATCACTCCCTATGAAAGCAAAAGACTAAGCAGACGATGCAACATTCCCCAATGAAAAGCAGGGGCGCCACTAGCACGACAGACAACACAATAAGTGTCAGGGGTCCAAGACTGTTCAATTGCCTCCCAGCATACATAAGAGGGATTACCAATAGACCCCTGGCTGACTTCAAGAAGGCGATGACAGGCACCTAAAGTCAGTACCTGACCAGCCTGGCTGTGGTTCGTACATCGGGTTGCATGCGGCCAACAGTAACAGCGCAATTGATCAGGCCTTGATCCACCATGAGGCCTGGTCACAGACCGGGCCGCGGGGGCCTGGTCTGTGACCAGGTATACTGTAGGTATGGAAACACGTCCTGTTTTCCAGCCGTATGGGGTGAACAGATATGGTATACCTTAGAATGGTTTCGAGAATTTCTACTCCCGGAGCCCAGCCTTGGGTCAGGTTTATCTGGTGTTTTAGTCAACCAGACTGTTACTGCCAGTGGCCCGCTGGCCCACCCATTCACCACAGCCTGGTTGATCTGGCACTTGGCAAAAGTACCAGTCCAATTTCCTCTTGAAAACGTCGACACTTCTTGCAGCAGTTCCTGAACATTGTGGTAGAGTGTTACCTTTACCTTTGATATACCTTTGAAGAATTTCGAGAGTATCTACTCTCTGAGCCCGGCCATGGGCCAGGCTCGTCTCGTGCTCGCCTGGTCAACCAGGCTGTTGCTGCTGGAGGCCTGCTGCCCCACATATCCATTACAGCCTGGTTGATCTGGCACCTGGTGAAGATACTAGTCTAGTTTCCTCTTGAAGGCTTCAACCCTTGTTCCAGCAGTGTTTCTGATATCTTCTGGTAAGATGTTGAAAAGTCTGGGACCCCGGATGTTGATACAGTGTTCCCTTATTGTCCCCACCGCACCCCTGCTCCTCACTGGGTTTATTTAACACTTCCTTCCATATCTCTCACTCCAGTATGTTATGGCAGTGTGCAGATTTGGGACCAAGCCCTCCAGTACCTTCCAGGTACATATTATCATGTACCTCTCTCTCCTCCGCTCCAATGAGTACATGTTCAAGACTTGCAGGCGTTCTCAGTAGTTTAGGTGCTTTACTGGCTCAATGTGAGCCGTAAATGATCTCTGTATTTGTTCCAGTTCTGATATTTCTCCTGCCTTGAACAGGGCCGTCAGCACTGAGCAATATTCTAAGTGAGGGAGCACTAGCGATTTGAAGAGTGTAACCATCGGCACTGTTTCCCTTGTTTTGAAAGTTCTCAATACCCACCCCATCATCTTCCTGGCTGTCGTGATCTTTGTCTTGTTATGGTCTTTAAAAGAAAGGTCAGCTGACATAATTATTCCCAGGTCTTTTACGTGTTCCTTATGTTCTATTTGGTGACCCTCTTCAGTTTTGTATATAGTTAAACAGAGACCACGGATGTTAATACAATATTCTCTTATTGTACCAACGGCACCCATTTTTCACCGAGTTCATTTTGCATAGTGTCCAATATCTCTCACTCCAGTATGTTATGGCAATGTGCAAATTTGGGATCAGACCCTCAAGCACCTTCCACCTATATATTATCATATACATCTTTCCTCTGCTCTAGGAAGTACGTACTTAAGACTGAGATGTTCCCAGTAATTTAAATGCTTTACTGGCTCTATGCGGGCAGCAAATGACCATGTATTTATCTGTTCCAGCTCTGATATCTGTATCTCTTACACTGAAGAAGCCGTCAACACTGAACAATACTATGTGAGACAACACTATAGTTGTACTGTGACACTTAATGTGCATACTGAACGAATGGATATGATGGAGGGAGAGTGTTGGTGTGTAGATATAATGAAGGGAGAGTGTTGGTGTGTAGATATAATGAAGGGAGAGTGTTGGTGTGTGGATATAATGAAGGGAGAGTGTTGGTTACCTGGAGGTTATTCCGGGGATCAACGCCCCCGCGGCCCGGTCCATGACCAGGCCTCCCGATGAATCAGGGCCTGATCAACTAGGCTGTTACTGCTGGCCGCACGCAGTCCAACGTACGAGCCACAGCCCGGCTGATCCGGCACTGACTTTAGGTATCTGTCCAGCTCTCTCTTGAAGGCAGCCAGGGGTTTATTGGCAATTCCCCTAATGCTTGATGGGAGGCTGTTGAACAGTTTTGGGCCCCGGATACTTATGGTGTTTTCTCTTAGTGTACCAATGGCGCCCCTACTTTTTATTGGGGGCATTTTGCATCGCATGCCCAGTCTTTTACTTTCGTAGGGAGTGATTTCTGTGTGCAGATTTGGGACCATTCCTTCCAAGATTTTCCAAGTGTAGATTATGATATATCTCTCCCTCCTGCGTTCCAACGAGTACAAGTCAAGTGCTTCCAAGCGTTCCCAGTAGTTAAGGTGCTTGACAGAACTTATACGTGCAGTAAAGGATCTCTGTACACACTCTAGATCTGCGATTTCACCTGCTTTGAATGGAGATGTTAATGTACAGCAGTATTCTAGCCTAGAGAGAACAAGTGATTTGAAAAGGATCATCATGGGCTTGGCATCTCTAGTTTTGAAAGTTCTCATTATCCATCCTATCATTTTCTTTGCACGTGCGATCGTGGCACTGTTGTGATCCTTGAAAGTGAGATCCTCAGACATTACTACTCCCAGGTCCCTTACATTATTTTTCCACTCTATTGTATGGCCGGAGTCAGTAGTATACTCTGTTCTAGTTATTATCTCCTCCAGTTTTCCATAACGGAGTAGTTGGAATTTGTCCTCATTGAACATCATATTGTTTACCGTTGCCCACTGGAAAACTTTGTTTATATCTTCTTGGAGGTTAACCGCGTCCTCAGCAGATGACAGCCTCATGCAGATCCTAGTATCATCCGCAAAGGATGATACGGTGCTGTGGTGTATATCTCTGTTTATGTCTGATATGAGGATAAGGAATAAGATGGGGGCGAGTACTGTGCCTTGTGGAACAGAGCTCTTCACTATGGCAGCCTCCGATTTAACTCTGTTGACCACTACTCTGTGTTCGATTTGCTAGGAAGTTGAAGATCCATCTCCCCACTTTCCCAGTTATTCCTTTAGCACGTATTTTATGGGCTATTATGCCATGATAGCATTTGTCAAATGCTTTTGCAAAGTCTGTGTATATTACATCTGCATTCTGATTTTCTTCCAGTGCATCCAAGGCCATGTCATAGTGATCCAGTAGTTGTGAGAGGCAGGAGCGACCTGGCCTGAACCCATGTTGCCCTGGATTGTGCAGATTTTGGGAATCCAGGTGATTTGCAATCCTGCTTCTTAGCACTCTTTCAAAGACTTTTATGATGTGGGACGTCAGAGCTACTGGTCTATAGTTCTTAGCTAATGCTTTGCTGCCACCTTTATGGAGTGGGGCTATATCCGTTGTTTTAAGTGACTGTGGAATTTCACCCATGTCCGAGCTCCTCCTCCATAGTGTACTTAGGGCACGCGAGAGGGGTTTCTTGCAGTTCTTAATGAAAACAGAGTTCCACGAGTCTGGACCCGGGGCTGAGTGCATAGGCATGTTGTCAATGACTTTTTCGAAATCTATCGGAGTTAGGGTAATGTCGGAAATCTGGCATACATTTATGGAGTTTTGAGGCTCATTCATGAAGAAATCATTTGGGTCGTCGATCCTCAGACCGATTAGTGGTTCACTAAACACAGTCGTACTGGGATTTCAATATTTCACTCATTTCCTTGTTGTCATCTGTGTAAGTCCCATCCTGTCTGAGTAAGGGCCCGATACTAGATGTGGTATTTGCCTTGTTTTTGGCATATGAAAAGAAATATTTTGAATTTCTTTCAATTTCACTAATAGCTTTAAGCTCCTCCTGCCTCTCCTGGTTCCTGTAAGAGTCATTTAGCTTAAGTTCGATAGTTTCCACTTCCCTGGTCAGCGCCTCCTTTCGTGTATCAGATATTCTAGCACTCCTGAGGAGCTCAGTGACTCTTCGTCATCTTCTGTAGAGGGAGCGTCTTTTTCTCTCCAGTTTACTCCTGCTCTTCTTCTTTCTTAGGGGAATATGCCTAGAACATGCTTCGGCTACCAGGAAGTTGATCCTTTCAAGGCACTGGTTTGGATCCATGTCATTTAAGACATCTTCCCAACATGTTTCGTTTAGGACATGGTTTACCTGGTCCCAGTTGATATTCTTGTTGTTGAAGTTGTATTTTGTGAAGACACCTTCACAGGTACATGCATTCTGCTGATCAGTACCCCTATGCATGTACGTCTGGACTTCGATTAGGTTGTGATCGGAATTAGTTGTTTTTGATATTCTTATGTCTCTTATCAGGTCCTCATTATTTGTGAAGATAAGGTCAAGTGTGTTTTCTAGTCTTGTTGGCTCCACTATCTGCTGGCTTAAGGTGTGTTTTTCGCAGAGACTTAGTAGCTCATGTGTGTGTGACCTTTCATCTGCGCTACCTCCGGGGATTGTTTCAGCTATAACATTATTTGCTACATTCTTCCATTTTGTATGCCTTAGGTTGAAATCACCAAGCAGTAAGATGTTCGGGGATGGAGCTGGAAGGTTTTCCAAACAGTAATCAATTTTCAGTAGCTGTTCCTTGAACTGTTGTGAGGTTGCATCTGGTGGCTTGTATACAACCACAATGACTAGGTTTTGGTTCTCGATCTTTATTGATAGAACTTCAACTACCTCATTTGTGGTGTTCAGCAACTCCGTGCAGACAAGGGACTCTTTGACATACAGGCCAACCCCCCCCCCCCTTGTTGCCTGTTTTTTCTGTCGCATCTAAAAAGGTTGTAACCACTTACACAAAAGATCACTTTGACAGTGAAATATGGACGAGTCTCTGTAAAGGCTGCAAACATTGCATTAGACTCCTCTAGAAGTCCACTGATAAAAGGTATTTTGTTGGTGGTGGATGGCTTAAGGCCCTGTATATTAGCAAATATGAACGAGGTTGTATTCTGTGTTTGTTGGGGGGATTTTGTTATTGGCATCAGTAGTTGTAATTCTGGAGGGCCATGGGTGGCCACTGGCTGCGCCTCCAGTCCAACAAGGCTCCAAGGTGGACTATTTGTGTTATTTCCTTCCATTTTCTTTTTTCGTTTCCTGCCACTAAAAAATCACCTGGAGTTGGGTTGTCGTAGCTACTATTGTTTGTCTTGTGGGGTCTGTGCCTCCTGGTCCCTTTTAGATGGTATGCAGGGCACTCGATGTTGTAACACTGCTTCTGGAGGACCGAGGAGTGGCACATTTTTGGGTGAAAGAAAGTACAGGAAGAAGAACGACACACTCCTTTAGACAGGAGGTCGCTACATTTTTTGGAATGGTCAAAGTTGCATGTCCCATTTTTTTTCCCCTGTTATTCCATGCTTACAGATGCCCCAAGCATAATATTTGCACAAATTCACCTTTGGTTGAGAATTGTTGGGAGGTGTGTTGTCAATTTCTGCAGGTTCTGGGACTGCACTATAATCCTCAGTATCCAAGCCAGGGCCACCCCGTCCTGGATTCCATCTACTTTCCCCAGTAGAGGAAGAAGGAGGAGACTCCTCTCCAACATCTGTACTGTGGGCCACGGTCTTGTGCAATGATGGTTGTATATTTACGGTTTTAGATGGTTGTATATTTACTGGTTTTTTGGTTGTTTTGGTAGTGTCCCTAGGAGAGTCTGGGCTGGCAGTAAGGCTGGAGGCTGGGTCTGGGTCAGCACTGAGGCTGGGGGCTGGGGCTGGGTCTGGGTCAGCGGCTAGGCTTGGAGGGAGAGGGCTGGTGTGTGGATATGATGGAGGGAGAGTGTTGGTGTGTGGATATGATGGAGGGAGAGGGCTGGTGTGTGGATATGATGGAGGGACAGTGGTGGTGTGTGGACATGATGGGAGGGAGAGTGTTGGTGTGTGGATATGATGGAGGGAGAGTGTTTGTGTGTGGATATGATGGAGGGAGAGTGTTGGCATGTGGATATGATGGAGGGAGAGTGTTGGAGTGTGGATATGATGGAGGGAGAGGGTTGGTGTGTGGATATGATGGAGGGAGAGGGTTGGTGTGTGGATATGATGGACGGAGGGGGCTGGTGTGTGGATATGGAGGGAGACTGTTGGTGCGTGGATATGATGAAGGGAGAGTGTTGGTGTGTGGATATGATGGAGGGAGTGGGCTAGTGTGTGGATATGCTGGAGAGAGAGGGCTGGTGTGTGGATATGATGGAGGGAGAGTGTTGGTTTGTGGATATGATGGAGGGACAAGGCTGGTGTGTGGATATGATGGAGGGAGAGTGTTGGTTTGTGGATATGATGGAGGGACAAGGCTGGTGTGTGGATATGATGGAGGGAGAGTGTTGGTTTGTGGATATGATGGAGGGACAAGGCTGGTGTGTGGATATGATGGAGGGAGAGGGCTGGTGTGTGGATACGAGGGAGGGAGAGGACTGGTGTGTAGATACGAGGGGGGGAGAGGACTGGTGTGTAGATATGAGGGAGGGAGAGTGTTAGTGTGTGAATACGAAGGAAGTTTATGGATACGAAGAGAGAGGGAGAAAGGGAAGGGAGGGAGGAGGAGGAAAGGAAGGAAGGGAAGGAGGGAGTGCAGAGGAGAGTGTTAAGTTAACGAGGTTGTGGCTGCTGGTGCTCTGATTCATTACAAGATGATTGGGCACATTTTTCCCGTGGGTCAGAGCTACTGGTGTTTATTTTTTGTGTACACCTCCCCAGGCATTGTCTTGTAGGTGAGCAAGGCCAAGTTCTCCTGTGTACACACCACACCCACCCATAATTAACTTAATGCCCACCCTCCATGTTCTTTTAAATCTCCTAAAACCCCTACTTGAGTGTCATTACTCAGGGTGGGTTGACCCGGGGCTGAGGGAAGTGCATGTGTTGGGCGACGCGTGTCTAGTACCTCTGGCGACACAACCACCAACAACCACAAGGTTACCTACTACCAAGGTACGTCTGTACTTGCCTAACTGTGGTTGCAGGGATCGAGTCATATAGCTCCTGGCCCTGCCTCTTTGCTGTGTGTGTGTTTGTTTCCCTCCGTCAAGGTTATTAGATTCAGTTCCTTCAACTTCTCCTGATACGGGACTTCCCCCCAGTACTAGTCTTGTTGCTAACCTTTGAACCAACTTCAGCTTCTGCAAGTGCTTGATCAGGCGGCGTTGACTCCTCGCTGGTGCCGCCTATACAGCGATTTGCTTACAGGAACTCAGAGTTTTACATGAATGAAACTCAAACCACAGCCGACGTCTCCACAATTTCTGATGTAGCTCCACCGACTTTGGAAATGCCACTGACAGCATGCCCATGCATCACTTTATCAATAATTGCAAAAAGCTACTGTCTTGGGTCTTCAGAATTCTTTGAAGGAACACTGACACGAGTTAGTAATAACGCAATCACACAAGTGTATATGCCAATAGTACTAACTTCACACATTATCAAAATCTGTGAACGGATCCTAAGAAATAGGATTACCAATCACATTGAGAAACATTTGCACACTATAGGGCAATATAGAGTGAGAGCAGGTCGCTCCTGACTCTCACAATTGTACACTCTAGGGCAATATAGAGTGAGAGCAGGTCGCTCCTCTCACAATTGTACACTCTAGGGCAATATAGAGTGAGAGCAGGTCGCTCCTGACTCAATTATGCACTCTAGGGCAATATAGAGTGAGAGCAGGTCGCTCCTGACTCTCAATTGTACACTCTAGGGCAATATAGGGTAAGAGCAGGTCGCTCCTGACTCACAATTGTACACTCTAGGGCAATATAGGGTGAGAGCAGGTCGCTCCTGACTCACAATTGTACACTAGGGCAATATAGAGTGAGAGCAGGTCGCTCCTGACTCACAACTGTACACTCTAGGGCAATATAGAGTGAGAGCAGGTCGCTCCTGACTCTCACAATTGTACACTCTAGGGCAATATAGAGTGAGAGCAGGTCGCTCATGACTCACAATTATACACTCTAGGGCAATATAGAGTGAGAGCAGGTCGCTCCTGACTCTCACAATTGTACACTCTAGGGCAATATAGGGTGAGAACAGGTCGATCCTGACTCTCACAATTGTACACTCTAGGGCAATATAGAGTGAGAGCAGGTCGCTCATGACTCACAATTATACACTCTAGGGCAATATAGAGTGAGAGCTGGTCGCTCCTCTCACAATTGTACACTCTAGGGCAATATAGAGTGAGAGCAGGTCGCTCCTGACTCACAATTGTACACTCGAGGGCAATATAGGGTGAGAGCAGGTCGCTCCTCTCACAATTGTACACTCTAGGGCAATATAGAGTGAAAGCAGGTCGCTCCTGACTCTCACAATTGTACACTCTAGGGCAATATAGAGTGAGAGCAGGTCGCTCCTGACTCACAATTGTACACTCTAGGGCAATATAGAGTGAGAGCTGGTCGTTCCTGACTCTCACAATTGTACACTCTAGGGCAATATAGGGTGAGAGCTGGTCGCTCCTGACTCTCACAATTGTACACTCTAGGGCAATATAGAGTGAGAGCTGGTCGCTCCCGACTCACAATTGTGCACTCTAGGGCAATATAGAGTGAGAGCAGGTCGCTCCTGACTCTCACAATTGTACACTCTAGGGCAATATAGGGTGAGAGCAGGTCGCTCCTGACTTACAATTGTACACTCTAGGGCAATATAGAGTGAGAGCAGGTCGCTCCTGACTCACAATTGTACACTCTAGGGCAATATAGGGTGAGAGCTGGTCGCTCCTGACTCACAATTGTGCACTCTAGGGCAATATAGAGAGAGCAGGTCGCTCCTGACTCACAATTGTACACTCTAGGGCAATATAGGGTGAGAGCTGGTCGCTCCTGACTCACAATTGTGCACTCTAGGGCAATATAGAGTGAGAGCTGGTCGCTCCTGACTCACAATTGTACACCCTAGGGCAATATAGGGTGAGAGCTGGTCGCTCCTGACTCACAATTGTGCACTCTAGGGCAATATAGAGTGAGAGCTGGTGGCTCCTGACTCACAATTGTGCACTCTAGGGCAATATAGAGCGAGAGCTGGTCGCTCCTGGCTCACAGTTGAACACTCTAGGGCAATACAGGGTGAGAGCTGGTCGCTCCTGGCTCACAATTGAACACTCTAGGGCAATACAGGGTGAGAGCTGGTCGCTCCTGGCTCACAATTGAACACTCTAGGGCAATACAGGGTGAGAGCTGGTCGCTCCTGGCTCACAATTGAACACTCTAGGGCAATACAGGGTGAGAGCTGGTCGCTCCTGACTCACAATTGAACACTCTAGGGCAATATAGGGTGAGAGCTGGTCGCTCCTGACTCACAATTGAACACTCTAGGGCAATACAGGGTGAGAGCTGGTCGCTCCTGACTCACAATTGAACACTCTAGGGCAATATAGGGTGAGAGCTGGTCGCTCCTGACTCACAATTGAACACTCTAGGGCAATATAGGGTGAGAGCTGGTCGCTCCTGACTCACAATTGAACACTCTATGGCAATACAGGGTGAGAGCTGGTCGCTCCTGGCTCACAATTGAACACTCTAGGGCAATACAGGGTGAGAGCTGGTCGCTCCTGGCTCACAATTGAACACTCTAGGGCAATAAAGGGTGAGAGCTGGTCGCTCCTGGCTCACAATTGAACACTCTAGGGCAATACAGGGTGAGAGCTGGTCGCTCCTGGCTCACAATTGAACACTCTAGGGCAATACAGGGTGAGAGCTGGTCGCTCCTGGCTCACAATTGAACACTCTAGGGCAATACAGGGTGAGAGCTGGTCGCTCCTGGCTCACAATTGAACACTCTAGGGCAATACAGGGTGAGAGCTGGTCGCTCCTGGCTCACAATTGAACACTCTAGGGCAATACAGGGTGAGAGCTGGTCGCTCCTGACTCACAACTGAACACTCTAGGGCAATACAGGGTGAGAGCTGGTCGCTCCTGGCTCACAATTGAACACTCTAGGGCAATACAGGGTGAGAGCTGGTCGCTCCTGGCTCACAATTGAACATTCTAGGGCAATACAGGGTGAGAGCTGGTCGCTCCTGGCTCACAATTGAACACTCTAGGGCAATACAGGGTGAGAGCTGGTCGCTCCTGGCTCACAATTGAACACTCTAGGGCAATACAGGGTGAGAGCTGGTCGCTCCTGGCTCACAATTGAACACTCTAGGGCAATACAGGGTGAGAGCTGGTCGCTCCTGGCTCACAATTGAACACTCTAGGGCAATACAGGGTGAGAGCTGGTCGCTCCTGGCTCACAATTGAACACTCTAGGGCAATACAGGGTGAGAGCTGGTCGCTCCTGGCTCACAATTGAACACTCTAGGGCAATACAGGGTGAGAGCTGGTCGCTCCTGGCTCACAATTGAACACTCTAGGGCAATACAGGGTGAGAGCTGGTCGCTCCTGGCTCACAATTGAACACTCTAGGGCAATACAGGGTGAGAGCTGGTCGCTCCTGGCTCACAATTGAACACTCTAGGGCAATACAGGGTGAGAGCTGGTCGCTCCTGGCTCACAATTGAACACTCTAGGGCAATACAGGGTGAGAGCTGGTCGCTCCTGACTCACAATTGAACACTCTAGGGCAATACAGGGTGAGAGCTGGTCGCTCCTGACTCACAATTGAACACTCTAGGGCAATACAGGGTGAGAGCTGGTCGCTCCTGACCCACCAATACTAGACCATTACAACTTGGTCTCGCATGCACTGAAAGAAACTAAATGCGAATGTGTGTGACAGCGCACGAAATGCATGCAAAAGGAATACGATAAATAAATGGTTTAGAAAACCGACAAGTTGCAGGACTTGCGCAACACTTGCGAATGTTGCACAAGTGTCTCATTCTTCAAAAGGAATATATAACTTGAAGAATGGGCAGATGAATATTTCACCTCTTTACCAACAAAACCCAGAATAAAATAACTGTGAAGTCAAAGGCTGCCACAGTGAAAATCTGTTCCTGAAGGCACAATACTCCCCACTTTTATTTTCCAGTCTTATAACTGGGCACAGCTAAGGCCATAAATCATAGCACCATAACATCTTTTTCTGATGACACCAGAATCTTGGAGGCGGTCGTCGATGACGCTGCGAATCTTCAAGCGGATATATATCCCATGGGTCTCAGACAACAATATGATGATCAATGATGACAAGTTTCATTTGCTCCGCTATGAAATAATGGAGCAAATAAAATGTAATGGAGTACAGCACAGACTTAATTCATTAGAGTAAAAGTTCTATGTGCGAGACTTGGGAGTATTGATGCAAGTATTAATGGCACTCCTGATTTTATATATCTTCTTTTTTGCCTGCATCTCAAGGAGTACAGGTGGAGGGACCTCAAACGTTCCAAGTAATTTAGGTGCTTTACTGAAGTGATACTTGCACTGAAGCTTCTTTGTACATTCTCTAGGGCTGTAATTTTACTTGCCGTAAAGGGGGGCTGTGTACAGCAATTTTCCAGCCTAAGAGAGAACGAGTCATATTATTATTATTATCAAGGGGGAAGCGCTAAACCCGGAGGATTATACAGCGCCTGGGGGGGGGATGTGGAAGGCATTCAGGCTTAATTCGGGGAACTGGAGCACAGATCCAATTCCCTAAATCAAGAGCCCCTCACCAACATCAAGGAACCTTCTTTGAGAGGAGAACGAGTCATAGAGAACCATCATTGGTTTGACATCTCTTGTTCTGAAGGTTCTCATTATTCATCCTATCATTTACCTCACAGCTGTAGTAACATTTGTGATGAATGGTTTTGAACACCGACAAGTTGAAGAATTGAGACACTTATGCAACATATTGGATTCTTTATTGAAGAAACGTTTCGCCACACAGTGGCTTCATCAGCCCAATACAAAGTAGAAATGGGTAAGGAGAGGAGTTTGAGGTAATCAGTCCCTCAGCCTGGATTCGATGTGCTCAGTCTATCACTATTGTAGGAAGTACAACATAGGGCCAGAGAGGTGGCTTATATACTGCAGTCAGGTGAGTCGAAGCAGGAGGAGGCGGGATCACAGTGGAACCTGCCACTAGTGTAAGTAGGTCGTCGTCCAAAGGTTGGAAAAGCGTGGAAGTCTTTGTACATGATGGGATCTTGGTACAAGGACTTATACGCTTGTCCAACCTTTGGACGACGACCTGCTTACTCTAGTGGCAGGTTCCACTGTGATCCCGCCTCCTCCTGCTTTGACTCACCTGACTGCAGTATACAAGCCACCTCTCTGGCCCTATGTTGTACTTTCTACAAGAGTGATAGACTGAGCACATCGAATCCAGGCTGAGGGACTGATTACCTCAAACTCCTCCTCTCCTTACCCATTTCTACTTTGTATTGGGCTGATGAAGCCACTGTGTGGCGACACATTTCTTCAATAAAGATTCCCATATGTTGCATAAGTGTCTTAATTCTTCAATAACAACATTGTTGAGATCTTTGACCAAGAGATCTTCAGACATTATCACTTCTAAGTTCTCCAGTGTTTCGCTCTATTGTGATTAGTTATTTTATACTCTCTTCTGGTTTGTATTTCCTCAATTTTTCCACGACAAGTAACTAAAATTTATCCTCACGGAACATCACATTGTTTTCTGTTACCTACTGGTTTATATCTGCTTGGAGATTTGCAGTGTCCTCCATGGATAAACAAATAACCAGCACAACCTCTCCTATGTGCAGGTTGTTTGTGTACCGTTCCAGCCACAGTGTTGTGCGTTTTTGTTCCTCCGTGGATGTCATTCATGGAAATTCTAGTATCATGTACAAGGATGACATAGAGCAATAATTATGTCCCCTTTCTATATTCGATAAGAGGGTGAAACGGATAAGTGCAATTATTGTTCCTTGGGGAACACAGCTTTTCACTACGGCAGCCTCAGACTTCGCTTTGTTTACTGTTACTCTTAGTAATAAAGAGAATACAAAACCCCAACTACTCATTTTCTCGAGCATTTTATATGCTGAGTTTGCGTACTCAACATGTGTATTTTGCTTGTCATCTAGAGCATTCAACACACTGCCATAATGGTCTAGCACCTGTGAGAATCAAGAGCGACCATCTCCATAGCCATGCTACCCTGCGTTGTGTAATTGTTGTGACTTCATGTGATTGGTAACCTTGCTTCTTCGAACCCATTCACAGATTCTGATAATATGTGACATTAGCGCTATTGGTCTATAGTTTTCGGAGATTGCTTTACTGCTATCTTCGTGACGTAGGGCAATATCAGTAGTTTTTAATGAATATGTGATGGCACCTGTGTCCAGACTCCTCCATAAAATGTCAAAGACCCAAGAGATTGGTTTCTTACATTTTTTTTTTTTTTAAGAATATTGGGTTCCACGAGTCTAGACCTCGGGCAGAATACATCACATATCAATGACTTCTTCGAAGTCAATGATAGAGTAACATCAAAAACTGAGTTTCATTCACGAAAAACTCGCTTGGATCACTGAACACAATCGAATTTTGATTTCATTATTTCCCTCATTTCTTTACTGTCATCAGTATATGTTCTATCTGCTTTAAGTAAGGGAACCCTACTGAATGTGGTTTTCACCCCGGATATTGCATACTAGAAAGAGCAGTCAGGATTTCTTCTAATTTCATTTATTGCTCTGTGCTCCCTCTAATTCCCTGGACTCTATATGATGCAATTGGTTGGTGACCAATGTTCTCCATTTTCCTAACCAAATTTTCCTGCGTTCGGGAAATTATAATCACGAGGGAGCGCTAAACCCATAGAATTATACAGTGCATGTGGAGGCGGGGGGAATGAAGGTATTGAGGCTCAGTTCAGGGAACCGGAGCACAGATACAATTCACTAGATCAAGAGTCCCTCACCAGCATCAATAACACACCCCTTGAGGGGTGTGTTGTGTAGAGTCTGCTGCTTCTGAGAAGCTGCTTGGTGTCTTCTTTGTACACAGGAGTGTCCCCTTCTTCCTCTCCCATCATCTTCTCTTAAGAGGATATGTCTGCTACATACTTCTATATGTGTATGTTCACATATATATATTTACATACATATACCCGGAGCCCGGTCAATGGCCGGACTTCGGGAGTAAACAAGTTCTCGGAACTCAAAGGTATATAGTTTCTTTACCTCATATGTAGTGAATAAATACGTAGTGTAGTGAATACGTAGTGAATAAATACGTAGTGTAGTGAATAAATACGTAGTGTAGTGAATACGTAGTGAATAAATACGTAGTGAATAAATACGTAGTGTAGTGAATACGTAGTGAATAAATACGTAGTGTAGTGAATACGTAGTGAATAAATACGTAGTGTAGTGAATAAATACGTAGTGTAGTGAATACGTAGTGAATAAATACGTAGTGTAGTGAATACGTAGTGAATAAATACGTAGTGTAGTGAATACGTAGTGAATAAATACGTAGTGTAGTGAATACGTAGTGAATAAATACGTAGTGTAGTGAATACGTAGTGAATAAATACGTAGTGTAGTGAATAAATACGTAGTGTAGTGAATACGTAGTGAATAAATACGTAGTGTAGTGAATAAATACGTAGTGTAGTGAATACGTAGTGAATAAATACGTAGTGTAGTGAATACGTAGTGAATAAATACGTAGTGTAGTGAATACGTAGTGAATAAATACGTAGTATAGTGAATACGTAGTGAATAAATACGTAGTGAATAAATACGTAGTGTAGTGAATAAATACGTAGTGTAGTGAATAAATACGTAGTGTAGTGAATAAATACGTAGTGTAGTGAATAAATGCGTATAGTGAATAAATACGTAATTTAATGAATAAATATTCAGTGTAGAATAAATTGTGTAATATTAGTAAACCATCATTATCATTATAATGAAAGTTAACAAAATTATTGTAAAAGGGATCTAGTTAAACCATACCACGGGCGGGGATAGAACCCGCGATCAGAGAGTCATAAAACTCCAGATTTAGTTAATTTAAAAGGAATAAAGATATGAATAGAGAGACGCTTCTTGCACTTCTAAAGTAAATTTGATTCCAGTGAACATTCCTTATATAGTACGCTACTATTGTTAATTGAGTGTAATAAATAATTATGATACTAATAAAAGTTGATGAATTTCTTGCTATTATTGTATTACCAGTATTTTTTTTTTTTTACAAAAAATGTGTCAAAGAATATGAGGAGGTTGGAGAGAAAATGGAAAGACCGAGAGGCATCCTCTTGATTCTTCAGCTTGTTTTAAATGCAAACAAAATTTAGGCGGCTGTCACTGTGGTGAGTTCTGTAAAGTCAGTATAGTACGTAGTTATCTAGAAAATTCTTAGGCCTATTATGTAAAATGTTTCTAAGAGAACAGCGAAAACATGACTGGAAATCAAGGAGTAATAGTAAACAGTGAAATCAATGGCTGCTATAAAGAAAAGTTGTGTTCCCCAAGGCAGGGTACTTGTTCCACTTCTTTTTGTTATTCTCAGTTCTGACACAGGGATGTAAATCATTGAACCAAGTCTTCCAGTGGGACACTGACAATACGTTGTTCAACGAGGGAAAATTCAGTCACTACATCAAGGAAGAACGGAAGAAATTAAAACAGGATTGGAGTACAAGGCAACCTCAAACTACTCAATAGAGAGAGTCAATGTAGAGACCTGGGAGTGATAAAGTCAGATCTCATATTTGACGAACACAACAGTGTTTTTATTGAAACTGTCAGGAAAATAGTAAGTTGAATAACTAGAAACTTCACAACAAAAGATGACAAGTTTGTAGATGAATGGTTCAGAGAACCGACATGTTGATAAATTAGACACATGTGCAACTCTTGGGTATCTTTATTGAGGAAACGTTTCGCCACACAGTGGCTTCATCAGTCCATACAAAGGAGAATCTTGAAGAACAGGAGGAGAATGAGGTAATCAGTCCCTCAACCTTGAGTCGATGTGGTCAGTCCATCAATCTTGAATAGAATACGGCATACGTATTCATCTACAAACCTGTCAGACACTGCAACTTCTTGGGATCTTAATACTTGGGAATTCGTCGCTTGCCTAATTCTTGGGCACGACCTACTTCCACACTGAACAAATGTGACACCACCTATGACTGCTGCACCTCTCCTACCAACGGTTTATAAGCTCCTTCTCCGCACGTATGCCGTATTCTATTCAAGATTGATGGACTGACCACATCGACTCAAGGTTGAGGGACTGATTACCTCATTCTCCTCCTGTTCTTCAAGATTCTCCTTTGTATGGACTGATGAAGCCACTGTGTGGCGAAACATTTCCTCAATAAAGATACCCAAGAGTTGCACATGTGTCTAATTTATCAAAAGATGACAAGCTAATCATGATACTCTTCAGTCAGTTGTTCTCTCTACGATGGAATATTGCTGTGAATTAATAGCCTCCTCAAGGAAGGTGAAACTGAGCTGGAAAATGTGCAGGGACCCTCCCCATCTTGTATACTCTCAAGCACCTAAATTACTGGGAGTGTTTGAAGTTCCTAAAACAGTACTTCTTAGAACGTAGGCGAAAAAGATGTCATAATTTACATGCTGGAGGGATTAGTTCCAAACCTAAACACACGAGGCATGGCAGACAGTGCAGCATGCATCCAATGAAAAACAGGAAGCGATAAGTACACAGAGAAAACTCAATGAGTGTAAAGGGACCATGACTCTTCAAAACCCTCCCTTCATGTATAGGAGGGATTGCCACCACACTCCTGTCTTCAAGGAAAACGCGAATCTCAAAACAGCTCCTGATCAGCTGAGTTGTGGTGTATACATTGGACCATGGGCTTGATCGATGAGGCCAGCAACCAGGGGGCCTGGTCTGGGACTAAGCTGGTCTGGGACTAAGCTGCGGGTTTGGTCACTGACTCCGGAAGCTGGTCTGGGACTAAGCTGCGGGTTTGGTCACTGACTCCGGAAGCGACTCCTGACAAAACCCACCCAGATAAGATTCGTCAAATTATTGTTTCAGCTGAGGCTGTTGCTGGATCTGCTGCTGTTTTCAAAGACGGTGTTTGTACAGATATAAAAATGTCAGAGGAGTCAGCTGGTGATGCCGGTCCTGTTGTTTCTGGAGCAGTAGTTTCAGGTCTAGAAATACAGAAAACTTCGGGTGCTGCTTCTGAGATGGTATTGGTACAATTTCTAGAAACAGCTGGTACTGGTTCTGGTACAGATACTGAAGATGGTGCTGGTGGAGATCTAGAAACTGCACCGGTTCGGAATCCACTTCCCAAATCCCAGTCAACAGAAAGCAGAATTGTGCAAATTCTGTGCTCAGAGTGTCTGTAGGAATGGAATGTATGGAAAAAAAATAGACGTAAAATTTTGACCATATATGTCATGATGTCCTGACCAAAGTAATCTAAGAATATTTTTAATGCCAGGAAGCAGTAAAAAAATGGAAATAAAGAAAAAAAAAATCCACCAGCTCGGAGCCTTATTAAATTTTAAGTCAGAGTCAGCGGCTCTCGCTTCAAACCCACAGATACTAATGCCAGTAAAAATATGCCCCAACAAACAAGCAATACATTTGTTTTTTAATAGGTGTATATATGGCCTTAAGTCATGCACCAACACCAAAATACCTTTCATCAGTAAACTCCTTGCAAAGTCAAGTGCAATGTTTGCAGTTTCCACAGAGACCTACACAAAAGATCACTGACAACGAAATATGGATATCATACCATTTATTTATATGTGACCGAAAGAACAAGCAATAAGGGAGAGATGAGGGGATTGGCCTGTATGTCAGAGTCGCTCAAATGTTGTAATTTTGACAGTAAAGACTGGAGACCAAAGCCTAGACCTCATGGTGTACACAAGCCACCTTCCAACACCTTCCCAACACTTCAAGCAACAATTATAAAAAATTGACAACTGTCTGGAAAATCTTTCAATCCAGCCATAAGTACCTTATTACTTGATGATTTCCATGTAACACATTTAAAATGGAAGAACGTAAGCAAATAGGGTAACAGCAGAGATTAATCCAGGAAGCAGCTCAGAACATTCTCACAGAAATGAGCTGTTGAATCTATGCAATGAATTCACCTTAAACCAGCAAATACTGGGGTGCTACACTATCTGAAATACAAAAACTGACTAGGGAAATAGAAAATATTCAACTCAAGTTGAATGAGTCACACAGTCCAGAAAAAACAGAGGGAGCTAAAAGCAATTAACGAAATCGAAAGATATCCAAAATATTTCGTCTCAAGTGTCAAATTCAGGGCAAAAATCACATCCAGTATCGGACTCTTGCTCAAACAGGATGAAACCTATACTGATGACAGTAATGAAATGGGCAAAATATTAGTCTCGATATGACTGTTTAGTAAGCCGTTAATCAAAGTTGATAATCTGAACGAATTCTTCAGGAATGGGACTCAACACCTTGTCAACATCGCCTAAATTAGTGACATAACCCTAACGCCATTGATAACTTTCCCATACACAATGCCCCAGGCCCATACTCTTCTAACTCCGCGTTCTATCACGTGCCTTAAATATTCTGTGAAGCAGCAGCCTAAACATGAGGGTTATCACACAGTCGCTGAAAAAAAAACAAAAAAAATATAAGCCCACTCCACAAAAGTAGCAGCAAGCAATAGCAAAGAATTCTAGACTGATAGCACTAAAACCTTATATAAAAATCTCTGAAAGGGTTCCAAGAAGCAAAAACGCCAACCACTTGGGTTCCCAGCAACTGCACACTCCAGAGCAGCATGGATTTAGAGAAGGTTGCTCTCCTACCTCTCGCAACAACTGCACCTTTATAACACGGTCCTGGATGTACTGGAAGACAAAATGCGGATGTAGTACACGAAGACTTTGCAAAAGCCTTCAAGGAGTGTGATCATGGTACAAGGCGCACAAAAAAAATGTATGCAAAAGAAATAATTGGAAAAGTGGGAAGATAGATTTTTAACTTTCTAACACACAAAACACAGTAACAGTAAACAGAGGCAGTCACAGTGAAAATCTGTTTTCCGAAGCACAGTGCTCGCCTTCCCCCATCCTCATAACTGACCGAGATAAATCATTGCAGACCATACTAGAGTTAGCAGGAGTGACATTCACTGAAGATACAGTAACTCTCCAAGTGGATATAACCCAACTCTCTCAATGGACCGCAGAAAATATGATGTTCAATAAGGACAATTTCACCTACTCCGTTACATAAAATTGGAGGAAATAAAAGCTAAAATGGAGTATAAAACAAATTCTAACCACACAATATTGAGCGAAAAAATGTGAACGACCTAAAAGTGATAACATCAGGGAATGTCACTTTCAATCATGGAAGCAGTGTTATTTTCACAGCTGCAAGGAAAATTATAAGATGGATGACGAGAACCTTCCAAACAAGTGATGTTAAGCCAAGTGATCAATGATGATCACTTTTCTCTAGGCTGGAATACTGCTGCACACTAACACCATCTTTTAAAGATGACAGGTTTGGTAAGGTTCGTCAGGAAACAGGACAAGTGTTTCCTGACACGGGTCTTATTCAGATGAGGACCCGCCGTTGAAGCTTTAGGTCATCTGACCGAGGCCTTCCGCTGGCTTACCGGTCCACCCCTTTAAAAATTCTGGTCATTATATATATATATATATATATATATATATATAATATAGGGAGGTACCACCTCTAGAACTGTCATAGGGAGCCTCATCCTCAGAGAAAAGAATAAACTTGCTTCAGGGAAAACTCAAGGTTCTCCCTTAAGCTGTTTGAGAATTTTCTCCTACCACCCCCTATATATATATATATATATATATATATATATATATATATATATATATATATATATATATATATATATATATATATATATATATATATATATATATTTAATTATAAAAAAGATGAAACTGCAGACCAAGAGAATATACACAGAAGCTTCTCTGCATGTACACATTCAGTCAAGAAGGACCTTAATTACTGGTATAGTGAGAGTTGCTTGACCTGCACTCCTTGGAACGCAGGTGAGAAAGATGTATAATGATTTGCAGCGTGATAACCCTCGAGTTACTGGCCCCCCATATCTGCACGCAGAACTCACTCCTTACGAAAGCAAAAGGCTAGGCAGACGGTGCGATATACTCCCAATGAAAAGGCAGGGATGCCTTGAACACAGTAAGAGACAATACAATAAGCCCTTTACACAATAACTGTAAAGAGCCCAAGACTCTTCAACAACTTCCCCTCATACATAAGTGGGATTACTAATAGACCCCTAGGTGTCTTCAAGAGGGATCTGGAGAGGTTTCTAAAGTCAGTTCATGACCAGCTGGGGTGTGATTCATACGTCAGACTACATGCAACCAGCAGTAACAGCCTAGTTGATCAGACCCTGATCCACCGAAAAGCTTGGTACGGAGCGGGCTGCAGGGGCGTTGGCCCTCGGAACTCTCCAGGCAGATTGACGATCTTGTTGAAATTGAATATATTGAGCTCTTCTTAATGATTGGCTGTTTCTCTTACCAAGGCCACTGTGCATGAAGGTCTGAACCTAGAATATGTTGTGGTCTAAGATTGCAATCTTGGAGTCTGTCCAGGACCAGCCCCTCATTATTCGTAAATATAACATCTGGGGTATTTCCTAGTCTGGTGGGTCACTTCTACAGTATGTTGGCTTATGGCAAATTTATTGTGGAGGCTTAATAATTTTGTGAGAGATCCTTGAGATTAGCTCCTGGGTCTCTCTGCTATTACACTCCATGCTACATCCTTCCACATAACAATCTCATAGTCATCAAATCAACAATATTTGGTGCCAGATTTCCTACCATTTGCTATAACAGACTTACTTTATTATCCAGATTATTAACCGTCTTTCTCACAGCTTCCTCTTCCTCCCTACATCTGCACTCTCACTCTCACTCTCACTCTCACTCTCTCTCTCCCTCTCTCTCTCTCTCTCTCTCTCTCTCTCTCTCCCGCTCGCTCTTGTGTACTCGTCTGTTTGAGGTTGCAGGGGTCGAGTCTTAGCTCCTGGCATTGCCTCTTCGCTAGTCGTTACTAGATCCGCTCTCTCCCTGCTCCAAGAGTCTTAATTAAGGTACCTCTTCCAATGTTGTCAGGTTGAGTTCCCTTAAGCATACAAGCCTGACCCATGGCCGAGCTCAGAGAGTAGAGAAACTCTCGAAACTCTTCAAAGGTATATCACGGACATACCCTTCAGCTCCGAGACTCGTCCTGTATCAAACTTTTGCACTTTCTCTAATTTCTTGACGTGTTTGACCAGGTGTGGGTTCCATACTGGTGCCGTATACTACAATATGAGCCTGATGTACACGGTGTACAGTGTCGTGAATGACTCCTTACTTAGATATCAAAAAGGTATTCTTGTTTAATGAGATTATTTGGTGATTCTGGTAGCGGGTAGTAAATGATAGACGTCTTCAGGAGGTTTCTTTACTTTATTTTTAATGTAGTGGTGGGTACACAGGCTTGTGTGTTGTGCCCATGGCCCAGGTAGGGCCATGCCCATGAGAGGAGAGAGCTAGTAGGCCTTCTGTCTTGCTGATAGGCCGCTGTGCGAGTCAGTGTGTGGAGGCCCAGCATTCCACAGACCTGGGCAGGCCCAGAGGGCAGCACCTTAGTGGCGCGAAATATGAACTAAGCTGGCAGTCAGCATAGGCTGTCTGTGCAGACAGTACAGGCTGTCTACATTCTCAGGTTTGCCAAGCGTCCATATGCTGCAGCAATTTAGTTAATGTGCGCCTTAGGAGATGTGCTCAGTATGATGTGTACCCCAAGACCCTTTCCCTTGAGTGAATTTTGCAGCCTTTCACCTCTTAGGCTGTACTCCGTCTGCGGTCTTCTTTGTCCTTCCTCAAACTTCGTAACTTTACACTTGCTGGAGCCATTTGTTGGACCAGGCTGTCAGCCTGTCCAGATCCTCTTGTAGGCTTACCTGATCCTCGTCTGCTCGATTTCTCCTCAATAGCATCACATAGTTTGTAAACAAGGACATCTCTGAAGCTATTCCTTCCGTCATGTCATTCACACATACAAGAAACAGCACCGAACTTAGGACTGACCCTTGTGGAACCCCACTCCACATATGTGCCTACTATAACACCTCGTCTTGTACCAACACACCTTTTCTTCCTGTCAGTTATTCCCTGATCTATTGCAGTACTTTCCCTAATATTCCTGCCTGTTCCTCTAGTTTTCGACCAGTCTCTTGTGTGGTACTGTGTCGAAGCCCTTCTTACAGTCCAAGAAGATGCCGTCTACCAATCCCTCCCTCTCTCTCCTGTCTTCTTTTACCTTGTCGTAGAACTCCAGTAGGTTTGTGATGCAGGATTTTCCTTCACTGAAGCTGTGCTGGTTGTCATGTATGAGCCTGTTCCTTTCTAGGTACTCCTCCACTTTTCTCCTGATAATCTCCATAAATTTACTCACCTAGTTGTATTTGCAGGGTTCGAGTCACAGCTCCTGGCCCCACATAATAACTCGTCGCTACTGGGTCACTCTTCCTGCTCCATGAGCTTTATCATACCTCTTCTTAAAGCTATGTATGGATTCTGCCTCCACTACATCACTTCCCAGACTATTTCGCTTCCTAACAACTCTGTGACTGAAGAAATACTTCCTAACATCCCTGTGATTCATCTGAGTCTTCAACTTCCATCTGTGACCCCTTGTTGTTGTGTCCCATCTCTGGAACATCCTGTCTGTCCACCTCGTCGATTCCTCTCAGTACTGTATGTGTTGTTATCATATCCCCCCTATCTATCCTGTCCTCCAGTGTCGTCAGGTAGATTTCCCTTAATCTCTCCTCGTAGGACATGCCCTTTAGCTCAAAAATTAGTCTTGTTGCAAACCTTTGCACTTTCTCTAATTTCCTTACGTGCTTGGGTAGGCGTGGGTTCCAAACTAGTGGTGCATACTCCAATATAGACTTAACGTACACGGTGTACAGGGTCCTGAACAATTCCTTATTGAGATGTCGGAATGTTGTTCTTAGGTTTGCTAAGCACCCATATGTTGCAGCAGTTATTTGGTTGATGTGCGCCTCAGATTTGCCCGGTGTTATACTCGCCCCAAGATCCTTTTCCTTGAGTGAGGTTTGTAGTCTCTGACCCCCTAGACTGTACTCCATCTGCGGTCTTCTTTACCCTTCCCCAATCTTCATGACTGCACTTGGTGGGGTTGAACTCCAGAAGCCAGTTTCTGGACTAGGTCTGTGGCCTGTCAAGATCCTGTTATAGTTCCGCCTGGTCCTTGTCCGATTGAATTCTTCTCATCAACTTCACATCATCTGCAAACATGAACACTTCGGATTCTATTCCTTCCGTCACGTCGTTAACAAATACCAGAAACAGCACCGGTCCTAGGACTGATCCCTGTGGCACCCCGCTCGTTACAGGCGCCCACTCTGACACTTCGCCACGTACCATGACTCGCTGTTGTCTTCCTGACAGGTTAGAGATAAGCGATGATTCCAGGATTCTGCGGTATTGAGTGTTGTCTTCTGTGGCGATAAGTCTTGAGTTTCTGTAGTTAATTAAATGGTTGTGTGAACTGCGATGTTGTACACAGGCATTCCTTGTATCGTCAGTCCTGCTTGCGTATTGGTGTTCTGAAATATGTGTTTGGAGGTCTCTTGATGTTTTGCCCACGTATAATTTGTTGCAGTCATTACAAGGGATTATGTATACCCCTGCAGTGGATGGAAGCTTGTCCTGTCTGCTACTGGTGATGTCCTTGATGGTCGTGGTTGTGGAGGTAGATACTTGGAATGATGTATTGGAAAAGATGTTGGAAACATGTTTGGCAATGGAGTTGGTGGGGAGGACTATGCATCTCTTCTCAGCAGTCTCTGATGAAGTGAGACACCAAAACTAAACGTGGTGTAATTATAGGCTTCTTCCTGCGCACACTCAGAATCTGCAGCAATGAGTTCCTTGAGGAAGAATGCACTATAATTGAACAAGTATTTTCTAAACTCCACTATCCTCGTCACTTCATCAGAGACTGCAGACGGCGGGCATTAAACATCTTCAACACACCAAGAGAAGACACTGCTGAGAAGAGATACATAGTCCTCCCCACCAACTCCATTGCCAAACATGTTTCCAACATCTTTTCCAATACATCATTCCAAGTATCTACCTCCACAACCACGACCATCAAGGACATCACCAGTAGTAGACAGGACAAGCTTCCATCCTCTGCAGGGGTATACATAATCCCTCATAATGACTGCAACAAATTATACGTGGACGAAACATCAAGAGACCTCCAAACACGTATTTCAGAACACCAATACGCAAGCAGGACTGACGATACAAGGAATGCCTGTGTACAACATCGCAGTTCACACAACCATTTAATTAACTACAGAAACTCAAGACTTATCGCCACAGAAGACAACACTCAATACCGCAGAATCCTGGAATCATCGCTTATCTCTATAACCAACAATTTCAACCAGAACAATGGCTTCTATAACACAGTTGAACCACTTGCCAAGAAACTTCTTCATCGCTATCCCACATAAGAACATAGAACACTGCAGAAGGTCTACTCACAACTTGTCCAATACCCCTGCCAAGCTACCCAAGACTCTATAACCCCACCCGGTAGATCATCAGATGCAGCATTCTCCACCTGACCTCAACATTCTGAACCTGACTATAAATACTCCCGTACCTTCCACCCCAGGTACCCAGAACATCGGTACACTCTGCTTTCATCAGCACAGTTCAGTTCACGGAGTTCACTACCTTATTACAAGATAGGCACATGGCTTCTGCCGAAAAGAAGAGGCCACGATGCTCCATGAACACGACGGAGGACTCGGATTTGGAAATGTGGGGCGCAATTCTAGCGAAGAAGTTGCGAGAGGAAGAGGAAGATCCTGCAGATCTGACAGTTCCAACCACGGAGCCAGCGACAATGGAAACAGGGGAGGAAATAAACACCCCACCCCCCGAAAACCAAGAGGGATGGAACACTGTGGACAACAAGAAGAAGCGCCGTCCGTCCAAGGAGCAGGCAAACCAGCTCAACCGACCTGGCAAATTCAAGGTGAAGTCTTACGGGGACCACAGAACCCACTATGGGGTTGTTTCATACCTGGAATCATGACACAACCTGAAGTTCAAGATATGGTTCAACTTGAGGGGAGAACCAATATTGACTCCTCTCAACAAGGAAATGTATACCACCTTGAAGAGAGTCATGGAGACAGATCGCTCATTCACCCTGGAGGAACTGAACTCTCGGCAGATCACCAAGGGTGTAGTGATGCGATACCCGCTGATGATGCCCATCGAGGCAGTAGCAGCTCACCCCAGTGTGGTGTCAGCTCAACGTCTCAAGGCAAAGATGGCAGGCAATGCACCAACCCGGCAGGTCCTCATTCAGCATGTAGGACCACTGCCATCCCAGCTGGACCTCGGTTCTTGGGGCAGGTACGATGTCAGGACCTTCACAGCAGAACCAGTTCGCTGTTTCAAGTATCAGTGTTATGGACACCTGGGTGCACTCTGTCCGAACAGAGTAATCTGCGGTGTCTGCAGCCAGCACCACCCTACCGAGGAATGCATCACCAAGCTGAAAAATGCATCGCCACCCACTCCACAATGCCCGAACTGCAGGCAGAAACACCATGCCTGGAATCCTCGATGCCCCGAGAGGCTCGCCAGAATTCAAGGAGTCTGGAAGACGCCAAAAACTCGGCAACAGGCTACGACGGATCATCACTCTCAGCAAACGATGGGTGCAGAGAACCCTGCCATACCGCAGATCTCTCAGCAACTAACCCAAGTCAATGCCCAGGAATTCCCAACCCTCGAAGCCTCAACCAAGCATAAAGGTCAAGAGCCTCCTGCACCCCTACCTCAACGAAGAAACAGAAACAAGAGGAACAGGAGGCGTCAACAGGGTGCATCTGGTCAATGCGATCAGCAGGTGGCACTAAACGAGCCCCCACCGGCCATAGCACGACAACGCAGGCACTCCTTACCCGGCACAGGCGCTTTGCAGACTCAACTGGCACCTCACCAGCAGATCCCGGCTACCCAACCTGGTATACAGCAACAGACCATGGTGCATACAATAAAGAAATCCAACCCTCAGCAGTCCCTACAGACCACAACAGCCCAGATAATATCCACTGTTTCGAACCCAACCCCAAAGCAGGCCCTAACCAGGGAGGATCTCGTAGCACTCATCAAGGTGTTCACGGATCTTATTTGCAACACAATCGACTCCACGGAACAATGGAGCGCATTCTGGCAGATGGTCAGTACGCTCCTGAGAGTGTGCTTACTGACCGAGGAGGAGACAGTGGATGCCATGAATTTGCAGGTTCTCAGAGCGGGCAGGACTCAGTCTCCAGCTCAGGAAACAACAGCAATGGAATAACCTCGGTACCAAATCACACCCTCAAGGTCCTACAATGGAACATTCAGGGCCTGAGGGGCAAACAGCACCTCTTGCTGGAGGCAGTAATTCGGGATCGGGTTGACATCGTCTTGCTACAAGAAACTCTGACTGTCCCAACTATTTGCCCAAGACTACCCGGTTTTGCTGGGTATTTTCGGCACATGGACCCGGGCGTTCACTGTAGAGGCACAGCTGTATTTGTATCCAATACAATACCTCACGAGGTTATAGCCAACCCTGTGGACTGTGGGGAGGATGTCGAGGTACAGGCCATCCTTGTGCACATACCTGGGGCGCCCATTACCGTCTATAACATCTACAAGAACCCAAGACACACCCTCGACATTGCAGAGCTCCTTGCACTAGCACGCACTGAGTGTATTATTGTGGGTGGAGATTTCAACGCACATCACCCAATGCTGCACTCTCACTCAGCAACTAATGCTGCTGGCAGACACACAGCAATGCTCCTACACGATATTCCAGAGGTAAAGTTGCTAAACAATGGAGACCCCACACACCTGTTGGGTGGCTGCCTCGACCTTACCTTTGGGTCAAGACAACTCGCAGCAGGAGCCACATGGGAAACTCATCCTCACCTTGTCAGTGACCACTTTGCAGTGATCACCACCTTCAACATCAACAGGCCTCCCACAGTTGTGCTGCCTCCTAGATGGGACGTAAAGAGGGCCAACTGGAAGGTTGGTTTAGAAAGACACATAAGCAAACACTAACATATTTATTAGAAAACGTTTCGGTCCTGGGACCTTGATCAAGGTCCCAGGACCGAAACGTTTTCTAATAAATATGTTATAGTGTTTGCTTACGTGTCTTTCTAAACCAACTTGTCGGTATTTATTACCAAGGTTTATACCAACTGGAAGGTGTTCCAGGATTATCTTCATGACTGGTGGTCCACATACTCTCTATCTGAAGACTGTGATACGGCTGAACAGGAGCTAATCACTGTTCTCATCCAGGCAGCAGAGTGCACAATTCCAAAGAAGTCCACAGGACGCACTCACAAAAAAGACTGGTGGTTCTACAACGACGAGGTGCGGGAGCAGAACCACCGCATCAACTCTTTTAGGAAGCTATACAGGCGTAACCCTACGGCAGAGAACAGGAATACTCTGAGAGCCATTGTGCAGCATGCCCGCAGTCTCTCTCTCTGAGTAAAAACTGAGAAATGGCTGGAGTGGTGCTCAACATTCGGGCATCACACCATCTTATCTGAGATATGGGGCAAGCTCAATATAGCAACTGGCAAGAGCAAGCCGAGGCCACCAGCACACCCGAACCCATCCCAGGAAGCTGAGAAACTAGTGGAGCTTTTCACTTCCAGGGGAGCCTCCACTCAGCTCCCACAGGACATCCGGAATATACAGACGGATCTTCTGCCACAGCGCCAGCTAACGATACAAGCTGCATGCGAGTCGGAAGATGTGACTGATGAAGACCTCATGGACTTGGAACTCCGATGTGCCATTAAGAACACAAGTGACACTGCCCCGGGCATCGATGGTGTTAAGTACTCCATGATTGCACGGGCTGGGCAGAGTGGATGGGAGGCCATACTAGACGTCATTAACAAGTCGTGGAGGGCCAGGACACTCCCAGCAGCTTGGAAGAAAGCTACCATCGTACCAATTCCAAAGCCTAAGGACCCAGGCAGTATGAGACCCATATCGCTGACCAGCTGCTTAGCTAAGACTGCTGAGAGGATGGTGTTAAACCGCCTCCTATGGAAACTTGGACCCTCTCATCATCACATATTTGGCTTCACCAAAGGAGTGGGTACAGCAGAGTGCATAACCACTCTACTAAGCCAGATTGCTGATAGTAACAAAAAACCTAGTATCGTCGTCTACCTCGACCATGAGAAGGCACTTGAGCTAGCCAGCCCCACAGCAATTCTGGCAATACTAGCTCGGAAGGGAATCAAAGGACGCCTCCTGGCCTGGATAGAGTCCTACCTTAGGGGCAGGCAGGCCTGTGTCAGCTTTCAGGGACACTACTCTTCCTTTAAAACCCTGGAAAACAGTACGCCACAAGGTGTGCTCACTCCTACCCTGTTTAACATCCTTATGCAGGAACTGGTGAGCCTTCCCTTTCATAGTGGTACACAGCTCTTCAGCTATGATGATGATCTTGCACTCGTAGTGAATGGGAAAGGCAATTTAGAACGACAGGCTCAGAGAGCATTAGACCTAATTACGCAGTCTTGCAAGGAACTAGGCCTCAAGATCTCGGCCGAGAAATCTCTTGCAATGATGTTCAAGGGTCCAGATCCTGTGAATAGATTACGTATTCAGGATATAGAACTTGAGTGGACAGGCTCCTACCTGTACTTGGGAATTTGCATTGATAAAAAGCTGACCTTTCAGAAACAGGCTGAGTATGTCAGGTCACGTGCTCTACTCAAGACTCAACGCCATGATAGCCATGACGAGGCACCGTGCAGGGGCAAGCAAAGATGTACTTCGCTTGTACTATATACAAGCTATATGCTCATTGACTAGGTGCACCGGCGTTAGCTCATCTCTTCCCGCAGAGCAGGCAAAGGGTGGAGGTCGTACAAAATCAGGCGATAAGAACTATGCTTGGGGCCCCCATCTGGACCAACACAGTATGTCTCAGATCTGAGGCCCGGCTTCCTTCCTTGGCTGACAGAGTAAGATACATAAATGCCTACAAAGTGGCCACGATTCTGCACCGGCAGCAAGGTACCCCACTAAGGAGACGGATATTAACAACCAAGACTCAAGATCCCACACTCTTCATGGACTACTCCTGGATTCGTTCGTTTTGTGCTGCTGGGGGAAAGCTGGTGCCTATACAATTACTCCTTGAGAAGAGTTGTAACCTTCCTGTTGCTGGGTATCGTCCACCACCTCCCTGTCGCCCAGATCCAGCCGATGTTTGCATCATGCAGCTACCCATCTCTAAGCGTCTCTGCAGTCAAGACACCCTCAGCAATCATGCTGAGACAAGCATGGCACTGGCAGAGGGAGGCACATGTGCAGTGTATTTCACAGATGGTTCTGTTGACCCTGACAGGAAGAGAGCAGCAGCTGGACTGTACCACAATGGTCACACACAAGGCTGGCGACTCCCTGACCACTGCACGATCCTTCAAGCTGAGCTGGTGGCGATTCAGCAGGCATTGTCACATGCCCTACGACATCCACTCCGACCTGTCATACATGTTGATTCCACCTCTGCAATCAATGCCCTCTCCCATCCTCAACCACAGGACAATGTTCACCTCATCACATCGATCCTGAGCATAATGACAGCCTTAGAAGTTCAGGGTAACAGATCGACATTGAACTGGATCCCCAGCCATGCTGGCATCCGGGGAAATGAGGCGGCAGATGATGCAGCCAAGGCAGCAACAGAGTATCCACATGTTGGGATTACTGTCCCAATCAGCCTACGACAGACCAAACTGGTGGCTGCCAGAGCCATGAAACTTATGGGGGAGATCTTAAGTGATACCCCATATCAACTGTGGTACCGAGCAGCGACTCGGAGAACCCCCTCCATATGATAGAAGCTGGTCCAGAGCGCAGTGTACCGCCATCCACCAGCTTCGTTTGGGCTTTCCCACAGCCAAGATGATGGTAGACAAGACTGAGGAGATGATGTGCCAGTACTGTCAGCACGTTGTCCAACGGCCCCCAACACACTATCTTCTGGAGTGCGAAGTTACTGAGACACTCCGCAGGCAACTAGGAGTGATATTCCCTCCCGAAGAGGACCCAGAGATGACTGCGGCCACACTAGTGTACCATGGGGTCAACGAACCAGACAAGCTGTTACCTGTGATAACGACATATCCTCCTCCTCGCTAGTGTCCATAGTTAGGAGTACATATGGTGTTGTCGCTTATGAGATGCACCAGTTGAACTGACCAGAAGAGTGCTTGAGCAGCATACGTCGTATCATTGTAGAAACCTTTCTCCATCGGGAGCCAGAGACGGGTCATCGCAAGATTGAGACCTGTGCCAGGACTACGGTCTTGGCGAACATTATACATACATACACCCCAGGCAGATCTGTTTGTGACTTGAAAAAGCCCACTGTGTGGGCGAAACGTTGTCAATAAAGGATCACATTAAACTGCATATGTGTTTATGTTTCCATTGTGTCGGTATTTTATACCATTTATTTTCAGTTTCCTTACATACTTGGCTAGGTGAGGGTACCAAACTGGCGCTGCATATTCCGATATGGGCCTAACGTACACAGTGTACAGGTTCCTGAATGACTCATTATTTAGATGTCGGAATGCTGTTCTTAGGTTTGCTAGGCGTCCATATGCTGCAGCAGTTATTTGTTTGATGTGCACCTCAGGAGATGTTCCTGGTGTTATACTCACACCAAGATCCTTTTCCTTGAGTGAGGTTTAGTAGGCTCTGGTCCCCTAAACTGTACTCCGTCTGTGATCTTCCTTGCCTTTCCCCAATCTTCATGACTCTGCACTTCATGGGGTTGAACACCAGGAGCCAGTTTCTGGACCAGGCCTGCAGTCTGTTCAGATCCCTCTGTAGTTCTGCCTGGTCTTCGTCCGATTGAATTTTTCTCATCAACTTCACATCTGCAAACAGGGACACTTCGGAGTCTATTCCTTCCATCATGTTGTTCACAAATACCAGAAACAGCACCGGTCCTAGGATTGATCCCTGTGGCACCCCGCTCGTTACCGGCACCCACTCTGACACCTCGCCACGTACCATGACTCGCTGTTGTCTTCCTGACAGGTATTCCCTGATCCACTGTGTGTGTGTGTGTGTGTGTGTGTGTGTGTGTGTGTGTGTGTGTGTGTGTGTGTGTGTGTGTGTGTGTGTGTGTGTGTGTACACGCGCACACGTGTACGCACACTCGCCTATTTGTATTCACCTATTTGTGGTTGCAGGGGTCGATTCACAGCTCGTGGCAGCGTGCGTGCATGTGCGTGTCTCTCCGCCGTGCGTACGCACAAAAAAAAAATCAAGTGCTGATAAGTTTGCGTTTGACTACTTTTTCATATTTGTAATGATGCATTTTATGGTGATTTCTTTGTGACATAAAAGTGCACAAAGACTCACTCATCCCAGGGTCAGTGTGCCGCCCATCATCCAACAATATTTTTCTTGTAAAGTAAAAGCACACAAGTGCAACTAATGTGGCATTTTATTGTGGCAACGTTTCGCTCTCCAGGAGCTTTATCAAGGCTTGACAAAGCTCCTGGAGAGCGAAACGTTGCCACAATAAAATGTCACATTAGTTGCACTTGTGTCCTTTTACTTTACATATTGTCGGTAATTCTACCAACATTACAATATTTTTCTTGGAAGAACTCATCGTAGAGTGAAAATCTAACAAGGAAACACTGCAGAGGACCTTCACTGTTACCACTTGTCAACTTTAGATAACATAAAGAGGGGTGGGGAAGGATGTAGGGGGAGGGGTGGGGGAGGATGTAGGGGGAGGGGTGGGGAGAGAGGGGACGTGATGACCTTCAAGTGTTGCCTAATAAGAGCGAGCCTAGTAAAGGGAATACCGTGGCATTCTAGATGGACAGGTGAGCCAGTGCTTGAGGCTCGGCACACACACACACACACACACACACACACACACACACACACACACACAGCTTGAAGTGTGGGTAGGCAGGTAGAGGATGGAGGTGAGCACACGACCCCCGCTGCCCTAGCCACGCCCTCCCACCACAACTACACACCTGATGCTGCCATAAAAGTAGCCATTACTCCACCAATAATCATCGACTGTGAAGGCTCTCATGACGGATGAAGAGACGCCGACAAAAAAAAAAATGTGGTTGGAGGAGACAGGTATTGCATTGCTGACATTCCTGCAGTACACGCGCGCGCACGAGCCACCTCGTGGCCTTCAACTCATCTTGCCATAATGTTTCGTACAGTTTAGTCTCCCCCGCCTCGGATCCACGTATTGAAGTCTCTCAGCTGCGGCTGACACTTTCATCACTACCTAACTCATCCTCTGATGGAATATAGCAGGGAAAACATAGCTATCTTTTGTCCCCACTATGTCATTATCATATAGAATAAGATAGCAGCATCACACAGTCAATGTATTCAACTTTGCTTATAAAAAAAATTACAGGAGCTAATACACTGTCAACAGTCTCAACAGTACCAGTCACAACAGTCTTAAGATGTACGTAAGTCTTCTAATAATACGTTCATTTTTTCCACTATAATTTACCCTGTCTATAATTACTGTCACATTTGCTTTGTCTGTTTCGTAAGGTGAAGTCCAGGATCTTTCCTTAATTAATGGCATAACTTAACAAATATTTGATGCCAACTGTGTTACAGAGGTCTGAGCTCTGTAACACAGTTGTCCTCAAAGATCTGTTAAGTTATACCATGAATTAAGGAAAGATCTTAAACTTGACCTTACGAAAGCAGACAAGGCAAATGTGATAGTAATTATTTACAAGGTAGATTATAGTGGAAAAAGGAACATGTTATTAGAAGACAGGGGAACTTACGTGCCTCTTAAAATAATAAGCACAACTCACTAAACGAAGATGTAGGTAAAAGGACACAACTAATGTGACATTGTCACATTAGCTGCAGCTGTGTCCATTTACCAAACATTTAGCAAACACCACATACAGGCATATCAAAGACATATCATATATCAAAGGCAAGGTAACGCATGCTGAACATGGTATTAAATACCGACAACTTGATGAGTAAGAGTATCTTAATTGTTCAAAGGTTTCGCCTACGGGGTAGGCTTCATCAGTCAAAGAGAATGTGTTGTAGACAGCAGCAGTAGTGGTGAGGTAAAGATGATGTAGTCAGTCCACCATCCTTGAAGAAATGTACAGCTTCGCCAGATATGATCATGGCCTGCAGAACAGATACAAGCGAAAAAAATCACTAAAAGTTAGGAGGCGGGAGCAGGAGTTGTGTGTCGACCCATGCAAACAAAAGTAGGCGAGTACAATTTGGTGAGGACACTGAGCGAGGCTGGCAAGAATGTTGTGCCATAAATGAATGAAGGTAGGTATTACTGTGTAGTGTGAAGGGTGTTGTGGCAGCAGGTTGAGGGTGTTGTGGCTGCAGGTTGAGGGTGTTGTCGCTGCAGGTTGAGGGTGTTGTCGCTGCAGGTTGAGGGTGTTGTCGCTGCAGGTTGAGGGTGTTGTCGCTGCAGGTTGAGGGTGATGTTGCTGAAGGTTGAGGGTGTTGTTGCTGCAGGTTGAGGGTGTTGTGGCTGCAGGTTGAGGGTGTGTTGTGACAGCAGGATGAGGGTGTGTTGTGGCTGCAGGTTGAGGGTGTTGTGGCTGCAGGTTGAGGGTGTTGTGGCTACAGGTTGAGGGTGTTGTGGCTACAGGTTGAGGGTGTTGTGGCTACAGGTTGAGGGTGTGTTGTGGCTGCAGGTTGAGGGTGTTGTTGCTGCAGGTTGAGGGTGTTGTGGCTGCAGGTTGAGGGTGTGTTGTGACAGCAGGATGAGGGTGTGTTGTGGCTGCAGGTTGAGGGTGTTGTGGCTGCAGGTTGAGGGTGTTGTGGCTACAGGTTGAGGGTGTTGTGGCTACAGGTTGAGGGTGTTGTGGCTACAGGTTGAGGGTGTTGTGGCTACAGGTTGAGGGTGTGTTGTGGCTGCAGGTTGAGGGTGTTGTTGCTGCAGGTTGAGGGTGTTGTGGCTGCAGGTTGAGGGTGTGTTGTGACAGCAGGATGAGGGTGTGTTGTGGCTGCAGGTTGAGGGTGTTGTGGCTACAGGTTGAGGGTGTTGTGGCTACAGGTTGAGGGTGTTGTGGCTGCAGGTTGAGGGTGTTGCGGCTGCAGGTTGAGGGTGTTGTGGCTGCAGGTTGAGGGTGTTGTGGCTGCAGGTTGAGGGTGTTGTGGCTGCAGGTTGAGGGTGTTGTTGCTGCAGGCTAAGGGTGTGTTGTGGCTGCAGGTTGAGGGTGTGTTGGGGCTGCAGGTTGAGGGTGTGTTGTGGCTGCAGGTTGAGGGTGTGTTGTGGCTGCAGGTTGGGGGTGTTGTGACTGCAGGTTTAGGGTGTGTTGTGGCTGCAGGCTGAGAGTGTGTTGTGGCTGCAGGTTAAAGGGTGTTGTGGCTGGAGGTTGAGGGTGTTGTGGCTGCAGGTTGAGGGTGTTGTGGCTGCAGGCTAAGGGTGTGTTGTGGCTGCAGGTTGAGGGTGTGTTGTGGCTGCAGGTTGAGGGTGTGTTGTGGCTGCAGGTTGAGGGTGTGTTGTGGCTGCAGGTTGAGGGTGTGTTGTGGCTGCAGGCTGAGGGTGTGTTGTGGCTGCAGGTTGAGGATGTTGTGGCTGTAGGTTGACGGGGTGTTGTGACCACAGGTGGAGGTGTTGTGGCTGGAGGTTGAGGGGGTGTTGTGACCACAGGTGGGGGTGTTGTAACCACAAGTGGGGGTGTTGTGACTGCAGGTTGAGGGGGGTGTTGTGACCACAGGTGGGGGTGTTGTAACCGCAGGTGGGGGTGTTGTGGCTGCAGTTGAGAGTGTGTTGTGGCTGCAGTTGAGTGTGTGTTGTGGCTGCAGTTGAGTGTGTGTTGTGGCTGCAGTTGAGGGTGTGTTGTGGCTGCAGGTTGAGGGTGTGTTGTGGCTGCAGTTGAGGGTGTGTTGTGGCTGCAGGTTGAGGGTGTGTTGTGGCTGCAGGTTGAGGGTGTGTTGTGGCTGCAGGTTGAGGGTGTGTTGTGGCTGCAGGCTGAGGGTGTGTTGTGGCTGCAGGCTGAGGGTGTGTTGTGGCTGCAGGCTGAGGGTGTGTTGTGGCTGCAGGCTGAGGGTATTGTGGCTGCAGGATGAGGGTGTTGTGGCTGCAGGTTGACGGGGTGTTGTGACCACAGGTTGGTGTTGTGGCTGCAGGTTGAGGGGGTGTTGTGACCACAGGTGGGGGTGTTGTAATCACAGGTGGAGGTGTTGTGGCTGCAGGCTGAGGTGGTGTTGTGACCACAGGTGGGAGTGTTGTGACCACAAGTGGGGGTGTTGTGACCACAAGTGGGGGTGTTGTGACCACAAGTGGGGGTGTTGTGACCACAAGTGGGGGTGTTGTGACCACAAGTGGGGGTGTTGTGACCACAAGTGGGGGTGTTGTGACCACAAGTGGGGGTGTTGTGACCACAAGTGGGGGTGTTGTGACCACAAGTGGGGGTGTTGTGACCACAAGTGGGGGTGTTGTGACCACAAGTGGGGGTGTTGTGACCACAAGTGGGGGTGTTGTGACCACAAGTGGGGGTGTTGTGACCACAAGTGGGGGTGTTGTGACCACAAGTGGGGGTGTTGTGACCACAAGTGGGGGTGTTGTGACCACAAGTGGGGGTGTTGTGACCACAAGTGGGGGTGTTCTGACCACAAGTGGGGGTGTTCTGACCACAAGTGGGGGTGTTCTGAACACAAGTGGGGGTGTTCTGAACACAAGTGGGGGTGTTGTGGCTGCAGGTTGAGGGGGGTGTTGTGGCTGCAGGTTGAGGGGGGTGTTGTAACCACAGGTGGGGGTGTGGTGATTGCAGGTTGACGGGGGGTGGTGACCACAGGTGGGGGTGTTATGGCTGCAGGTTGAGGGGGGTGTTGTAACCACAGGTGGAGGTGTGGTGGCTGCAGGTTGAGGGGGGGTTGTGACCACAGGTGGGGGTGTGGTAGCTGCAGGTTGACGAGGTGCTGTGACCACAGGTGGGGGTGTTGTGACCACAGGTGGGGGTGTTGTGACCACAGGTGGGGGTGTTGTAACCACAGGTGGGGGTGTAGTAACCACAGGTGGGGGTGTGGTAACCACAGGGGGGGGTGTTGTAACCACAGGTGGGGGTGTTGTAACCACAGGTGGGGGTGTAGCAACCACAGGTGGGGGTGTTGTGGCTGCAGGTTGAGGGGGGTGTTGTAATCACAGGTGGGGGTGTTGTAACCACAGGTGGGGGTGTAGTAACCACAGGTGGGGGTGTTGTGGCTGCAGGTTGAGGGGGGTGTTGTAATCACAGGTGGGGGTGTTGTGGCTGCAGGTTGAGGTGTTGTGACCACAGGTGGAGGTGTTGTGACCACAGGTGGGGGTGTGGTAGCTGCAGGTTGACGAGGTGCTGTGACCACAGGTGGGGGTATTGTGACCACAGGTGGGGGTGTTGTGACCACAGGTGGGGGTGTTGTGACCACAAGTGAGGGTATTGTGACCACAGGTGGGGGTGTTGTGACCACAGGTGGGGGTGTTGTGACCACAGGTGTGGGTGTTGTGACCACAGGTGGGGGTGTTGTGACCACAGGTGGGGGTGTTGTGACCATAGGTGGGGGTGTTGTGACCACAGGTGGGGGTGTTGTGACCACAAGTGAGGGTATTGTGACCACAGGTTGGGGTGTTGTGACCACAGGTGGGGGTGTTGTGACCACAAGTGGGGGTGTTGTGACCACAAGTGGGGGTGTTGTGACCACAGGTGGGGGTGTTGTGACCACAGGTGGGGGTGTTGTGACCACAGGTGGGGGTGTTGTGACCACAAGTGGGGGTGTTGTGACCACAGGTGGGGGTGTTGTGACCACAGGTGGGGGTGTCATGACATAACTATCGCACACCACAAGGGTTATATATGATAAACAAGAAGTGCTGCACCAGAACATGACACGCCATGTATAGGACAGGCCCAATATCAACACTTGCTTGGAGCGGTCAGAGCCTTAACCCTGGCTCCACCCATGCTACTACTACTACTAATAATAGTACTACTATTAGTGCTGTTACTCCTATTTCTACTTGTAGTGTTACTACTAGAAAATGTAAGAAATTTCCTGAGCTTGACAAAATTAAAAAGAGTGGTAAAATAGAGGTAGGGAACAAGGAGAGGAAACAAATAATGGTAGTGATCAAGGAGCTGAAATAAGGGTGGGGTCGCACCCACAACAGGAAAGAGGAGACGGAAACGCGGGTATAAGACAGAAAATGAAAGGGGAGGAAGAGACGTCTATAGCAGGAAAACAAGAAACAGAACAACCGAAAGAAATGTTTAGAGGAAAGAAAACAAGAGAATACAGATCACTTTTCAAAAAGTGAAAATGAATTTAACTTAGTAAATGTAGACAATCAGGGCATCTGCAAATATTATGAAGAGATGTTGCAGGGGTCGAGTCATAGCTCCTGGCCCCGCCTCTTCACTGGCCACTCTCCCTGCACCATGAACCTTATCATACCCCTTCTTAATGGATCCTGCCTCCACTACATCGCTTCCCAAACTATTCCACTTACTGACTACTCTGTGGCTGAAGAAATACTTCCTAACATCCCTGTGATTCATCTGTGTCTTCAACTTCCAACTGTGTCCCCTTGTTGCTGTGTCCAGTCTCTGGAACATCCTGTCTCTGTCCACCTTGTCAATTCCACTCAGTATTTTATGTCGTTATCATGTCCCCCCTATATCTCCTGTCCTTCAGTGTCGTCAGGTTGATTTCCCTTAACCTCTCCTCGTAGGACATACCTCTTATCTCTGTGACTAGTCTTGTTGCAAACCTTTGCACTTTCTCTAGTTTCTTTACATGCTTGGCTAGGTATGGGTTCCAAACTGGTGCCGCATACTCCAATATGGGCCTAACGTACACAGTGTACAAGGTCCTGAACGATTCCTTATTAAGATGGCGGAATGCTGTTCTTAGGTTTGCTAGGCGCCCATGTGCTGCAGCAGTTATTTGGTTGATGTGCGCCTCAGGAGATGTACCTGGTGTTATACTCACCCCAAGATCTTTTTCGTTGAGTGAGGTTTGTAGTCTCTGGCCCCCTAGACTGTACTCCGTCTGCGGTCTTCTTTGCCCTTCCCCAATCTTCATGACTTTGCACTTGGTGGGGTTGAACTCCAGGAGCCAATTGCTGAACCAGGCTTGCAGCCTGTCCAAATCCCATTGTAGTTCTGCCTGGTCCTCGTCCGATTGAATTCTGTGTGTGTGTGTGTGTGTGTGTGTGTGTGTGTGTGTGTGTGTGTGTGTGTGTGTGTGTGTGTGTGTGTGTCTAAGTCTCGCACTATGCCTCATGTATGTATGTACATTAAGCAAGGTGGAGACACTAAACTAATGAGAGATTTATTTCAGCTATGTCTTATTGTTCAGAACTTTATGAAGTCACTGCCAACACTACCTGAAGACGGAGGTTATGTAAGTGGAATATAATGAGGCGCAGAAAGCAAGTAGATTAGCGTTACAGTAGGCGGCTCACTGCTCTACTGTTGTATTATTGTCAGCTGGCAATGTTGTTAGTCAAGGTTTCTGGCGACTATTTCAGAGATAATGAAACTGTCTGTTTTGTGTAATTGTCTCAAAATGAGATCAATGATGCTTGAAGGCAATTTCATCTGTTGGTGTGTGACTCTTTAATTATTAAGGTGGCATTGTTCCACCTCATTTGTTGCCTAGTGGTAGTTCAGTCTACAACACTGAAACACCACCATTTGCATTTGTCAGCGTGTTCGTTCGGACTTGTTCCTACGTTTCCTGCTGTTTCCCCCTACTTATTCCTTGTTACAACCTCCACAAGGCACTATGTAAACCAAAAACACTGACTGGTTTAACGTTCTCTACTTTGATACTGGTGAGGTGTTCGATGGATGAGTTGCATAACACTTCTTGCCTGATGCAAGTGCTTTGACGAACAACAAAAATACTTCACGAAGTAAACAAATCATATGCAAAACAACCACAGCGGGAGTGGAATGATAGCGTTAGGCCTTTCATGTTGCAAGCGAGACCTCATCAGGAGCTTGCAATGTTGCAGAAATGAGTAGGTGCAAGCAGATTCGTTCAGGGAACGTTTTTGCAAAAAAAAAACATTCCCCTGAACGAATCTGCTTGGACTTCCTACTCATTTCTGCAACACTGCAAGCTTCTGATGTATTGATTGCAACACGAACGGCCTAACGCTATCATTCAACTCCCCCCTCCGTGGGTAATTATTGCACAAACAAATCCTATACATTTCTACAAGCAAAACTGAAGTAAAATCCAGTAGTAGAAGCTGATCATTGTTCACAGGAGCTTCATACCACTGATGAGTTCCCACAGGAGCTTCATACCACTGATGAGTTCCCACAGGAGCTTCATACCACTGATGAGTTCCCACAGGAGCTTCATACCACTGATGAGTTCCCACAGGAGCTTCATACCACTGATGAGTTCCCACAGGAGCTTCATACCACTGATGAGTTCCCACAGGAGCTTCATACCACTGATGAGTTCCCACAGGAGCTTCATACCACTGATGAGTTCCCACAGGAGCTTCATACCACTGATGAGTTCCCACAGGAGCTTCATACCACTGATGAGTTCCCACAGGAGCTTCATACCACTGATGAGTTCCCACAGGAGCTTCATACCACTGATGAGTTCCCACAGGAGCTTCATACCACTGTTCCCACAGGAGCTTCATACCACTGATGAGTTCCCACAGGAGCTTCATACTAATGAGTTCCCACAGGAGCTTAATACCACTGATGAGTTCCCACAGGAGCTTCATACCACTGATGAGTTCCCACAGGAGCTTCATACCACTGAGTTCCCACAGGAGCTTCATACCACTGATGAGTTCCCACAGGAGCTTCATACCACTGATGAGTTCCCACAGGAGCTTCATACCACTGACGAGTTCCCACAGGAGCTTCATACCACTGACGAGTTCCCACAGGAGCTTCATACCACTGATGAGTTCCCACAGGAGCTTCATACCACTGATGAGTTCCCACAGGAGCTTCATACCACTGATGAGTTCCCACAGCTTCATACCACTGACGAGTTCCCACAGGAGCTTCATACCACTGACGAGTTCCCACAGGAGCTTCATACCACTGACGAGTTCCCACAGGAGCTTCATACCACTGATGAGTTCCCACAGGAGCTTCATACCACTGATGAGTTCCCACAGGAGCTTCATACCACTGATGAGTTCCCACAGGAGCTTCATACCACTGATGAGTTCCCACAGGAGCTTCATACCACTGATGAGTTCCCACAGGAGCTTCATACCACTGATGAGTTCCCACAGGAGCTTCATACCACTGATGAGTTCCCACAGGAGCTTCATACAACTGATGAGTTCCCACAGGAGCTTCATACCACTGATGAGTTCCCACAGGAGCTTCATACCACTGATGAGTTCCCACAGGAGCTTCATACCACTGATGAGTTCCCACAGGAGCTTCATACCACTGATGAGTTCCCACAGGAGCTTCATACCACTGACGAGTTCCCACAGGAGCTTCATACCACTGATGAGTTCCCACAGGAGCTTCATACCACTGATGAGTTCCCACAGGAGCTTCATACCACTGATGAGTTCCCACAGGAGCTTCATACCACTGACGAGTTCCCACAGGAGCTTCATACCACTGACGAGTTCCCACAGGAGCTTCATACCACTGACGAGTTCCCACAGGAGCTTCATACCACTGAGTTCCCACAGGAGCTTCATACCACTGATGAGTTCCCACAGGAGCTTCATACCACTGACGAGTTCCCACAGGAGCTTCATACCACTGATGAGTTCCCACAGGAGCTTCATACCACTGATGAGTTCCCACAGGAGCTTCATACCACTGATGAGTTCCCACAGGAGCTTCATACCACTGATGAGTTCCCACAGGAGCTTCATACCACTGATGAGTTCCCACAGGAGCTTCATACCACTGATGAGTTCCCACAGGAGCTTCATACCACTGATGAGTTCCCACAGGAGCTTCATACCACTGACGAGTTCCCACAGGAGCTTCATACCACTGACGAGTTCCCACAGGAGCTTCATACCACTGATGAGTTCCCACAGGAGCTTCATACCACTGATGAGTTCCCACAGGAGCTTCATACCACTGATGAGTTCCCACAGGAGCTTCATACCACTGATGAGTTCCCACAGGAGCTTCATACCACTGAGTTCCCACAGGAGCTTCATACCACTGATGAGTTCCCACAGGAGCTTCATACCACTGATGAGTTCCCACAGGAGCTTCATACCACTGATGAGTTCCCACAGGAGCTTCATACCACTGATGAGTTCCCACACTTTAACTTCTCTCACACGAAAACTAATGAGGAAATTTTAAATGAAACCCAGTATGAATCAGTGTTAGTACTCCAGTATGAATCAGTGTTAGTACTCCAGTGTGAATCAGCGTTAGTACTCCAGTGTGAATCAGCGTTAGTACTCCAGTATGAATCAGTGTTAGTACTCCAGTATGAATCAGTGTTAGTACTCCAGTATGAATCAGTGTTAGTACTCCAGTATGAATCAGTGCTTGTACTCCAGTATGAATCAGTGCTTATACTCCAGTACGAATCAGTGTTAGTACTCCAGTATGAATCAGTGTTAGTACTCCAGTATGAATCAGTGTTAGTACTCCAGTATGAATCAGTGCTTGTACTCCAGTATGAATCAGTGCTTGTACTCCAGTATGAATCAGTGTTAGTACTCCAGTATGAATCAGTGTTAGTACTCCAGTATGAATCAGTGTTAGTACTCCAGTATGAATCAGTGCTTGTACTCCAGTATGAATCAGTGTTAGTACTCCAGTATGAATCAGTTAGTACTCCAGTATGAACCAGTGCTTGTACTCCAGCATGAATCAGTGTTAGTACTCCAGTATGAATCAGTGCTTGTACTCCAGTATGAATCAGTGCTTCTACTCCAGTATGAATCAGTGCTTCTACTCCAGTATGAATCAGTGCTTCTACTACAGTATGAATCAGTGTTAGTACTCCAGTAAGAATCAGTGCTTGTACTCCAGTATGAATCAGTGTTAGTACTCCTGTATGAATCAGTGCTTGTACTCCAGTATGAATCAGTGTTAGTACTCCAGTATGAATCAGTGCTTGTACTCCTGTATGAATCAGTGTTAGTACAATAGGAAGAATCAGTGCTTGTACTCCAGTATGAATCAGTGTTAGTACTCCAATATGAATTAGTGCTTGTACTCCAGTATGAATCAGTGTTAGTACTCCAGTATGAAACAGTGCTTGTACTCCAGTATGAATCAGTGTTAGTACTCCTGTATGAATCAGTGCTTGTTCTCCAGTATGAATCAGTGTTAGTACTATAGGAAGAATCAGTGCTTGTACTCCAGTATGAATCACTGTTAGTACTCCAGTATGAATTAGTGCTTGTACTCCAGTATGAATCAGTGCTTGTACTCCAGTATGAATCAGTGTTAGTACTCCAGTATGAATCAGTGCTTGTACTCCAGTATGAATCAGTGTTAGTACTCCAGTATGAATCAGTGCTTGTAATCCAGTATGAATCAGTGTTAGTACTCCAGTATGAATCAGTGTTAGTACTCCAGTATGAATCAGAGCTTGTACTCCAGTATGAATCAGAGCTTGTACTCCAGTGTGAATCAGTGCTTGTACTCCAGTGTGAATCAGTGATTGTACTCCAGTGTGAATCAGTGATTGTACTCCAGTGTGAATCAGTGATTGTACTCCAGTGTGAATCAGTGATTGTACTCCAGTATGAATCAGTGATTGTACTCCAGTATGAATCAGTGATTGTACTCCAGTATGAATCAGTGATTGTACTCCAGTACGAATCAGTGATTGTACTCCAGTACGAATCAGTGATTGTACTCCAGTACGAATCAGTGATTGTACTCCAGTACGAATCAGTGATTGTACTCCAGTACGAATCAGTGTTAGTACTCCAGTATGAATCAGTGTTAGTACTCCAGTATGAATCAGTGTTAGTACTCCAGTATGAATCAGTGTTAGTACTCCAGTATGAATCAGTGTTAGTACTCCAGTATGAATCAGTGTTAGTACTCCAGTATGAATCAGTGTTTGTACTCCAGTATGAATCGGTGTTTGTACTCCAGTATGAATCGGTGTTTGTACTCCAGTATGAATCAGTGTTTGTACTCCAGTATGAATCAGTGTTAGTACTCCAGTATGAATTGTTAGTACTCCAGTATGAATCAGTGTTAGTACTATAGTACGAATCAGTGTTAGTACTCCAGTATGAATCAGTGTTAGTACTATAGTATGAATCCGTGCTTGTACTCCAGTATGAACCAGTGCTTGTACTCCAGTATGAACCAGTGCTTGTACTCCAGTATGAACCAGTGCTTGTACTCCAGTATGAATCAGTGCTTGTACTCCAGTATGAATCAGTGCTTGTACTCCAGTATGAATCAGTGCTTGTACTCCAGTATGAATCAGTGTCTGTACTCCAGTATGAATCAGTGTCTGTACTCCAGTATGAATCAGCGTCTGTACTCCAGTATGAATCAGCGTCTGTACTCCAGTATGAATCAGTTAGTACTCCAGTATGAATCAGTACTCCAGTATGAATCAGTGTTAGTACTCCAGTATGAATCAGTGTTAGTACTCCAGTATGAATCAGTGTTAGTACTCCAGTATGAATCAGTGTTTGTACTCCAGGATGAATCAGTGCTTTTACTCCAGTATGAATCAGTGTTAGTACTCCAGTATGAATCAGTGTTAGTACTCCAGGATTAATCAGTGTTAGTACTCCAGTATGAATCAGTGTTTGTACTCCAGGATGAATCAGTGCTTTTACTCCAGTATGAATCAGTGTTAGTACTCCAGTATGAATCAGTGTTAGTACTCCAGTATGAATCAGTGCTTGTACTCCAGTATGAATCAGTGCTTGTACTCCAGTATGAATCAGTGCTTGTACTCCAGTATGAATCAGTGCTTGTACTCCAGTATGAATCAGTGCTTGTACTCCAGTATGAATCAGTGCTTGTACTCCAGTATGAATCAGTGCTTGTACTCCAGTATGAATCAGTGTTAGTACTACAGTTTGAATCAGTGTTTGTATTCCAGTTTGAATCAGTGTTTGTACTCCAGTTTGAATCAGTGTTTGTACTCCAGTATGAATCAGTGTTAGTACTCCAGTATGAATCAGTGTTAGTACTCCAGTATGAATCAGTGTTAGTACTCCAGTATGAATCAGTGTTAGTACTCCAGTATGAATCAGTGTTAGTACTCCAGTATGAATCAGTGTTAGTACTCCAGTATGAATCAGTGCTTGTACTCCAGTATGAATCAGTGCTTGTACTCCAGTATGAATCAGTGCTTGTACTCCAGTATGAATCAGTGCTTGTACTCCAGTATGAATCAGTGCTTGTACTCCAGTATGAATCAGTGCTTGTACTCCAGTATGAATCAGTGCTTGTACTCCAGTATGAACCAGTGCTTGTACTCCAGTATGAATCAGTGCTTGTACTCCAGTATGAATCAGTGCTTGTACTCCAGTATGAATCAGTGCTTGTACTCCAGTATGAACCAGTGCTTGTACTCCAGTATGAACCAGTGCTTGTACTCCAGTATGAACCAGTGCTTGTACTCCAGTATGAACCAGTGCTTGTACTCCAGTATGAACCAGTGCTTGTACTCCAGTATGAACCAGTGCTTGTACTCCAGTATGAACCAGTGCTTGTACTCCAGTATGAACCAGTGCTCGTACTCCAGTATGAATCAGTGCTCGTACTCCAGTATGAATCAGTGCTCGTACTCCAGTATGAATCAGTGTTCGTACTCCAGTATGAATCAGTGTTAGTACTCCAGTATGAATCAGTGCTTGTACTCCAGTATGAATCAGTGCTTGTACTCCAGTATGAATCAGTGCTTGTACTCCAGTATGAATCAGCGTCTGTACTCCAGTATGAATCAGTGTTAGTACTCCAGTATGAATCAGTGTTAGTACTCCAGTATGAATCAGTGTTAGTACTCCAGTATGAATCAGTACTTCAGTATGAATCAGTGTCTGTTCTCCAGTAAGAATCAGTGTCTGTACCCCAGTATGAATCAGCGTCTGTACTCCAGTATGAATCAGTTAGTACTCCAGTATGAATCAGTGTTAGTACTCCAGTATGAATCAGTGTTTGTACTCCAGTATGAATCAGTGTTTGTACTCCAGTATGAATCAGTGTTTGTACTCCAGTATGAATCAGTGTTTGTACTCCAGTATGAATCAGTGTTTGTACTCCAGTATGAATCAGTGTTTGTACTCCAGTATGAATCAGTTAGTACTCCAGTATGAATCAGTGTTAGTACTCCAGTATGAATCAGTGTTAGTGCTCCAGTATGAATCAGTATTAGTACACCAGTAGGAATAAGTGTTAGTACTCCAGTATGAATTAGTGTTAGTACTCCAGTATGAATTAGTGTTAGTACTCCAGTATGAATAAGTGTTAGTACTCCAGTAGGAATAAGTGTTAGTACTCCAGTAGGAATAAGTGTTAGTACTCCAGTATGAATCAGTGTTAGCACTCCAGTATGAATCAGTGTTAGTACTCCAGTATGAATCAGTGTTTGTACTCCAGTATGAATCAGTGTTTGTACTCCAGTATGAATCAGTGTTTGTACTCCAGTATGAATCAGTGTTTGTACTCCAGTATGAATCAGTGTTTGTACTCCAGTATGAATCAGTGTTAGTACTCCAGTATGAATCAGTGTTAGTACTCCAGTATGAATCAGTGTTAGTACTCCAGTATGAATCAGTGTTAGTACTCCAGTATGAATCAGTGTTAGTACTCCAGTATGAATCAGTACTTCAGTATGAATCAGTGTCTGTTCTCCAGTATGAATCAGTGTCTGTACCCCAGTATGAATCAGCGTCTGTACTCCAGTATGAATCAGTTAGTACTCCAGTATGAATCAGTGTTAGTACTCCAGTATGAATCAGTGTTAGTGCTCCAGTAGAATCAGTATTAGTACACCAGTAGGAATAAGTGTTAGTACTCCAGTATGAATTAGTGTTAGTACTCCAGTATGAATTAGTGTTAGTACTCCAGTATGAATAAGTGTTAGTACTCCAGTATGAATCAGTGTTAGCACTCCAGTATGAATTAGTGTTTGTACTCCAGTATGAATCAGTGTTTGTACTCCAGTATGAATCAGTGTTTGTACTCCAGTATGAATCAGTGTTTGTACTCCAGTATGAATCAGTGTTTGTACTCCAGTATGAATCAGTGTTTGTACTCCAGTATGAATCAGTGTTTGTACTCCAGTATGAATCAGTGTTAGTACTCCAGTATGAATCAGTGTTTGTACTCCAGTATGAATCAGTGTTAGCACTCCAGTATGAATCAGTGTTTGTACTCCAGTATGAATCAGTGTTTGTACTCCAGTATGAATCAGTGTTTGTACTCCAGTATGAATCAGTGTTTGTACTCCAGTATGAATCAGTGTTTGTACTCCAGTATGAATCAGTGTTAGCACTCCAGTATGAATCAGTGTTAGTACTCCAGTATGAATCAGTGTTTGTACTCCAGTATGAATCAGTGTTAGTACTCCAGTATGAATCAGTGTTAGCACTCCAGTATGAATCAGTGTTAGCACTCCAGTATGAATCAGTGTTTGTACTCCAGTATGAATCAGTGTTTGTACTCCAGTATGAATCAGTGTTTGTACTCCAGTATGAATCAGTGTTTGTACTCCAGTATGAATCAGTGTTTGTACTCCAGTATGAATCAGTGTTTGTACTCCAGTATAAATCAGTGTTAGCACTCCAGTATGAATCAGTGTTAGTACTCCAGTATGAATCAGTGTTTGTACTCCAGTATGAATCAGTGTTAGTACTCCAGTATGAATCAGTGTTTGTACTCCAGTATGAATCAGTGTTAGCACTCCAGTATGAATCAGTGTTTGTACTCCAGTATGAATCAGTGTTTGTACTCCAGTATGAATCAGTGTTTGTACTCCAGTATGAATCAGTGTTTGTACTCCAGTATGAATCAGTGTTTGTACTCCAGTATGAATCAGTGTTTGTACTCCAGTATGAATCAGTGTTTGTACTCCAGTATGAATCAGTGTTTGTACTCCAGTATGAATCAGTGTTTGTACTCCAGTATGAATCAGTGTTTGTACTCCAGTATGAATCAGTGTTTGTACTCCAGTATGAATCAGTGTTTGTACTCCAGTATGAATCAGTGTTTGTACTCCAGTATGAATCAGTGTTTGTACTCCAGTATGAATCAGTGTTTGTACTCCAGTATGAATCAGTGTTTGTACTCCAGTATGAATCAGTGTTTGTACTCCAGTATGAAACTGTTAGTACTCCAGTATGAAACAGCTGCCCACTCAACTTACACATCATGTATCTGACTTAATTACAAATTCCTCGAAATTCAAAAAGAAAATATAAATGTGATGAATGGTTTTGAAAACCGACAAGTTGAAGAATTGAGACACTTTATTAAAGAAACGTTTCGCCACACAGTGGCTTCATCAGTCCAATACAAAGTAGAAATGGGTAACGAGAGGAGGAGTTTAAGGTAACCAGTCCCTCAACCTGGATTTGATGTGCTCAGTCCATCACTCTTGTAGGAAGTACAGCAGAGGACCAGAGAGGTGGCTTATGTACTGCAGTCAGATGAAGGACTGATTACCTCAAACTACTCCTCTCCTTACCCATTTCTATTTTGTATTGGACTGATGAAGCCAATGTGTGGCGAAACGTTTCTTCAATAAAGATTCCCGTATGATGCACAAGTGTCTCGATTCTTCAAAAAATCTAAAACAAACTTGCCCCCACATGCAGTGCATGATGGGCCTAATTTATGGAACATTTACAGCGCAAAATACTGTTAACACGACCTTTTTTTTTTAGGAAATGCTGAGGTCTAGATGAAATCCGGGACTTTAAAAGTATAGAGCTACTGGGTGTCTGCACTAAGGTGACCACATTCCTGAAAGTTATTCTGGGGGGTTAACTCCCCCGCGACCCGGTCCTCGACCAGGCCTCCCGGTGGATCATGGCTGCACACAATCCAACCTACGAACCACAACCCGGCTGATCGAGCACTGACTTCAGGTATCTGTCCAGCTCCATCTTGACAATCAGGGGTCTCTTGGTAATTCCCCTTATGTATGATGGGAGGCTAATAAATTAGACACATGTGCAACACTTGGGTATCTTTAATGAGGAAACGTTTCGCCACACAGTGGCTTGATCAGTCCATACAAAGGAGAATAGTGAAGAACAGGAGTTTGAGGTAATCAATCCCTCAGCCTTGAGTCGATGTAATCAGTCCATCAATCTTGAAAAGACTACAGCATATGTGTGAAGAAGTGGCTTATGTACTGTAGGCAGATGAGGTGCAGCTGCCGTAGGTGGTAATACATTTGTCCAATGTGGAAGTAGGTCGTGCCCAAGGGTTAGGCAAGTGGAGAATTCCCATGTGTGGCGAAACGTTTCCTCATTAAAGATACCCAATTGTTGTACATATGACACATGTGTCCAATTTATCAACTTGTCGGTTCTCTGAACCATTCATCTACAACCATGATGGGAAGCTGTTAAGCAGTCTTCGGCTCTGGACACTACGTTTTTTCTTAGCGTACTCGTGTCACCTCTGATTTTTACTGCGGTATGTTGCACCGTCAGCCAAGTCTTGCTTTTGTAGGGAATGATTGTGTGCAGATTATGATGTATCTTTCTTGCTTGCGTTCCAGGGGAACAGGTCAAGGGGCTTTAATTAATTAGTTAAGGTGTTCTGGGACCAAGAGAACATGTAGGCCAGGATGAATTACAGCAGTTGGATATGCTGAATGTTGAAGACAGAGTAAAACAACTGAAGCTAAATCATGTTTATAAAATTGCTCACGAACAGTGTCCAGAATATCTTGCTGTCAATTTTGTCAAGGTTGGGAACCAAAGCAATCATAGTACTAGGGGGAGAGAGCACAACTTTGTAGTACCCACAGTCAGTGGCCAGGCTTCAAACACCTTTTATTGTACAGCAATAAAGGAATGGAACAGACTGCCCGCACATGTCAAAGCCAGTCATAGTATGAACCAGTTCAAGAAGAGTGCCAAAAGGTGTCTGATGAATGTAGCTACAGAAAGGGAGGGGAAAGATTTTCTATTTTTTTAGCTAACATACGTGTAAATTTTACCTTATTCCTAGTAATGACCCTCGTATTGTAGATAGTCTTAATGACCCTCGTGTAGTAGATAGTCTTTTTAGTATGATAATAAGATGTTATCTTCATTGTAGAATAAGAAAATATTATAACCTTTATATTATAATAATAAGGTTAAAGGACCCCAATGGAAATCAGTCACTCTGTCTGACTTTTTTGGGTTATCCTAGGTTCTCTACACATATGCTGCTATGTATGATAATTCTATGTAACTGTATTTGTGTATACCTGAATAAACTTACTTACTTTGCAGTTTCACCTTTCTTGAATGGAGCTGTTATTGTACAGTAGTATTCCAGCCTAGAGAGAACAAGTGACTTTAAGAGCGTCATTGGCTTGGCATCCCTTGTTCTTATTATTCTTTCTAACATTTTCCTCACAGATGTAATACTGACACTTGTGATCCTTGAAGGCGAGATCCTCTGACATTATCACACTGTTGTCTGATTAGAACCAAGTATACAGCACCATTCTCCGTTCTATTATATTCTCAAATTTTCCGTAACAGAGTATCTGAAATTTGTCCTCATTGCACATATTATTGTTTTCCGCGGCCCACTGGAAAATTTGGTTTATATCCGCTTGAAGATTTACCGTGTCCTCAATGGATGACAATCTCTGGCAGAACCAAAGTCCAGTATCACTTCATAATAAAAATCTATGAAAAAGGTTGAGGCAAAACATGACGTACACGACCTAAGCCAACATGAATTATAGAGCGAGATCAAGCTTGTTAATTTTCATAAATATTAAATCATTATGACAAATTATGAATGTTTTGGAAGAAAACCAAAATATTGTTGATGTTTACACGGACATCGCTAAAGCTTTTGACGGATGCGGTGGAGTGATGCTCACAGAATGAGATCAGTAGGTATTACCTAACTAGGACACGGTCCTCGTTAGGTACGATTGGTCAGGAAGCAGGATATTGTCTCCTGACGCTGGTCTTTGTCATATGATGATGACTTGCTACTGGACCTTTTGCCTTTCCGGTTGTTCCTCTTAGAAACTGAAGATATCATCATCCAATGACTACTATCCTGGTGCCGTTAAATTGCTGTCTCTTGCCTTTATAGCAGACAAAAAAAAAAAACACTAGCCATGGCTTAGCATCATCCTTATAGCAGACAGATGAAAATACTAGCCACAACTTACCATCATCCTCATAGCAGACAGATAAAAACCATTAGACATAACTTACCATCATCCTCATAGCAGACAGATAAAAACCATTAGACATAACTTACCATCATCCTCATAGCAGACAGATAAAAACCATTAGACATAACTTACCATCATCCTCATAGCAGACAGATAAAAACCATTAGACACAACTTAGCATCATCCTCATAGCAGACAGATAAAACCACTAGGCACAACTTAGCATCATCCTCATAGCAGACAGATAAAACCACTAGGCACAACTTAGCATCATCCTCATAGCAGACAGATAAAAACCACTAGGCACAACTTAGCATCATCCTCATAGCAGACAGATAAAAACCATTAGACACAACTTAGCATCATCCTCATAGCAGACAGATAAAACCACTAGGCACAACTTAGCATCATCCTCATAGCAGACAGATAAAAACCACTAGGCACAACTTAGCATCATCCTCATAGCAGACAGATAAAAACCATTAGACACAACTTAGCATCATCCTCATAGCAGACAGATAAAACCACTAGGCACAACTTAGCATCATCCTCATAGCAGACAGATAAAAACCACTAGGCACAACTTAGCATCATCCTCATAGCAGACAGATAAAAACCACTAGCCACAACTTAGCATCATCCTCATAGCAGACAGATAAAAACCACTAGCCACAACTTAGCATCAACCTCATAGCAGACAGATAAAAACCACTAGGCACAACTTAGCATCATCCTCATAGCAGACAGATAAAAACCACTAGGCACAACTTTGCATCATCCTCATAGCAGACAGATAAAAACCACTAGCCACAACTTAGCATCAACCTCATAGCAGACAGATAAAAACCACTAGGCACAACTTAGCATCATCCTCATAGCAGACAGATAAAAACCACTAGGCACAACTTAGCATCATCCTCATAGCAGACAGATAAAAACCACTAGGCACAACTTAGCATCATCCTCAGTGGAGCCAAAAAGACTGGAAAACACACTTGACCTTATATTCACAAATAATGAGGACCTGGTAAGAGACATAACATCAAAAAAATTAATTCCGATCACAGTCTAATCGAAGTTCAGACTTACATGCACAGGGATCCTGATCAGCAAAATGCACGTAGCTGTGAAGGTGTCTTCACCAAATACAACTTCAGCAAGAACATCTGAGACCAGGTGAACCATGTCTTAAATGAAACATGTTGGGAAGATATCTTGACATGGATCCAAACCCGTGACTTGAAAGCATCAACCTCCTGGTTACTGAAGTATGTTAAAGACATCTTCTCTTCTTTCTTAGGAGAATAAGTAAACTGGAGAGATACACAAATAACCCGCACATAAAAGACAGAAGCTTACGACGACGTTTCGGTCCGACTTGGACCATTGACAAAGTCACACTAACAGAGGAGGAGCAGGACGGCTATATATAGGCAGGAAGAGGTGGAGGTAGTAGTAGTGGTAGTAGTAGTAGTAGTAGTAGTACAAGAATTGTATATAATACCGACAGGATGAAATGACACATGCACAACACCCGGGCATCCCCACCGTAGACGTTTCGCCATCCAGCCAGCCACTGGATGGCGAAACGTCCACAACAAAGACAACCAGACGCCGCACATGTGTCTAATTTCATCAGTAGATGTAGTAGAAGAAGAGGTAGTAGTAGTGGTAGTGGTAGAAGTGGGAAATAAGGAAGACGAGCCAGTCAAATACAAAGGAAGGGGAGCACTGCAAGAGAGCTAGAAACCCACAGAGGGAGAGCAAGCGCACCGAGGTGCGTGAAAGGGGAAGTGGTGAAATAAAATAAAGAAGGAACAGAAACACGAGACAGGAGAGAGAAAGACAACCCAGAGGAGAAAAGGAGAGAGGAAAGGGGAAGAGGAAGAAGAAAAAGAAGAAGAAGAAGAAAAAATGAGGATTCAGGTTAAGTCACGGGTGTTCTGAAGTTTGGAGCATTTTACAATGTAGTGGGAGAGGAAGGCATCTACAGAGACGAAGCCAGGGCTAAGGTTCATACAAGGAAAGTTGTGTATAAGAGAGGATTCAACTAGACGGCGACTGTTCGAGTTGGAAGTAGGGAAGACAGTTTTAGCAGAAGACCAGTCAATAGGATGGCTATGATCTCTGACGTGACAGAAAAGAGCATTGTTAGTGTCGGCAAGCCTAACACTATTTTTGTGCTCCCTAAGTCTGTCAGAAAGAGATCGACCAGTTTCTCCAAAGTATTGAAGAGGGCAGGAGGAGCAAGAAATAGAGTAGACACCAGGAACATCTGTAGAGGGAGGAGAGGTATGAACGAGATTGGTGCGAAGAGTGTTAGTCTGGCGGAAGGTAAGCTTGATGTCTAAGGGACGGAGAGAATTGTTGAGATTAGAAAGACCGGAAATGTAGGGAAGGCAAAGGATAGAAGAGTTCCCATGAGTAGAGAGTTTGGGAGAGAAGAAATTGCGTTTTCTGTTCCTTCTTTATTTTATTTCACCACTTCCCCTTTCACGCACCTCGGTGCGCTTGCTCTCCCTCTGTGGGTTTCTAGCTCTCTTGCAGTGCTCCCCTTCCTTTGTATTTGACTGGCTCGTCTTCCTTATTTCCCACTTCTACCACTACCACTACTACTACCTCTTCTTCTTCTACTACATCTACTGATGAAATTAGACACATGTGCGGCGTCTGGTTGTCTTTGTTGTGGACGTTTCGCCATCCAGTGGCTGGCTGGATGGCGAAACGTCTACGGTGGGGATGCCCGGGTGTTGTGCATGTGTCATTTCATCCTGTCGGTATTATATACAATTCTTGTACTACTACTACTACTACCTACTACCTCCACCTACTACTACCTCCACCTCTTCCTGCCTATATATAGCCGTCCTGCTCCTCCTCTGTTAGTGTGACTTTGTCAATGGTCCAAGTCGGACCGAAACGTCGTCGTAAGCTTCTGTCTTTTATGTGCGGGTTATTTGTGTATCGTTCCAGTCACGGTATTGTGCCTTTTTGTTATTTATAAACTGGAGAGAGAAAGACGCCCCCTCTACAGTAGATGACGAAGAATCACTGAGCTCCTCGAGAATGCTAGATTATCTGATACACGGAAGGAAGAGCTGACCAGGGAAGTGGAAAGTATCGAACTTAACTTAAAAGACTCATACAGGACCCAAGAGAGACAGGAGGAACTAAAAGCGATTACTGAAATTGAAAGCGAAGTATTTCTTTTCATATGCCAAAAACAAGGCAAATGACAGATGACAACAAAGAACTAAGTGAGATACTGAAATTTCAATATGACTCTGTGCTAAGCAAGCCACAAATCAGTCTAAAGATAGACAATCCAAACGATTTTTTTCATGAATGAGCTTCAAAACTCCATCAATGTATACCATATTTCCGACATTAGCCTAACTCCGACAGATTTTGAGAAAGCCATTGACAACATGCCCATGCACTCAGCCCCAGACCCAGACGCGTGGAACTCGTTGTTCATTAAGAACTGCAAGAAACCCATTTTGCGTGACCTAAGTATACTATGGTAGCTTACCACCATATCCACCTTCCTGATGAAGGGAGTGTTAGCTACCAGGGGCAGCTTACCACCATCTCCACCTTCCTGATGAAGGGAGTGTTAGCTACCAGGGGCAGCTTACCACCATCTCCACCTTCCTGATGAAGGGAGTGTTAGCTACCAGGGGCAGCTTACCACAATCTCCACCTTCCTGATGAAGGGAGTGTTAGCTACCAGGGGCAGCTTACCACCATATCCACCTTCCTGATGAAGGGAGTGTTAGCTACCAGGGGCAGATTACCACCATATCCACCTTCCTGATGAAGGGAGTGTTAGCTACCAGGGGCAGCTTACCACCATCTCCACCTTCCTGATGAAGGGAGTGTTAGCTACCAGGGGCAGCTTACCACCATCTCCACCTTCCTGATGAAGGGAGTGTTAGCTACCAGGGGCAGCTTACCACCATCTCCACCTTCCTGATGAAGGGAGTGTTAGCTACCAGGGGCAGCTTACCATCATCTCCACCTTCCTGATGAAGGGAGTGTTAGCTACCAGGGGCAGCTTACCACCATCTCCACCTTCCTGATGAAGGGAGTGTTAGCTACCAGGGGCAGCTTACCACCATCTCCACCTTCCTGATGAAGGGAGTGTTAGCTACCAGGGGCAGCTTACCATCATCTCCACCTTCCTGATGAAGGGAGTGTTAGCTACCAGGGGCAGCTTACCATCATCTCCACCTTCCTGATGAAGGGAGTGTTAGCTACCAGGGGCAGCTTACCATCATCTCCACCTTCCTGATGAAGGGAGTGTTAGCTACCAGGGGCAGCTTACCACCATCTCCACCTTCCTGATGAAGGGAGTGTTAGCTACCAGGGGCAGCTTACCATCATCTCCACCTTCCTGATGAAGGGAGTGTTAGCTACCAGGGGCAGCTTACCATCATCTCCACCTTCCTGATGAAGGGAGTGTTAGCTACCAGGGGCAGCTTACCATCATCTCCACCTTCCTGATGAAGGGAGTGTTAGCTACCAGGGGCAGCTTACCATCATCTCCACCTTCCTGATGAAGGGAGTGTTAGCTACCAGGGGCAGCTTACCATCATCTCCACCTTCCTGATGAAGGGAGTGTTAGCTACCAGGGGCAGCTTACCACCATCTCCACCTTCCTGATGAAGGGAGTGTTAGCTACCAGGGGCAGCTTACCATCATCTCCACCTTCCTGATGAAGGGAGTGTTAGCTACCAGGGGCAGCTTACCATCATCTCCACCTTCCTGATGAAGGGAGTGTTAGCTACCAGGGGCAGCTTACCATCATCTCCACCTTCCTGATGAAGGGAGTGTTAGCTACCAGGGGCAGCTTACCATCATCTCCACCTTCCTGATGAAGGGAGAATTTCGGAAACTTTTGATAAGACAGCTGGACACATGAGTATATTTATTGCCAAATACAGAGGAGAATCTCATATTGCCTCCAGTATGAAAGTCGCCTCTGAATTCAATGAAGTAGCCTACTTTGCAAGAGAAATGTTTCAATACACAAATAACCCGCAGATAGGAGAGAGAGAAGCTTATAACGACGTTTCGGTTCAACTTGGACCATTTACAAGTCGGGCTGAAATGTGGTGGTTATATTCGTGTATCGTTCCAGTCACGGTATTGTGCACTTTTGTTCTTCGAAACATTTCAGCTTATAAAAGATACTTTCACCAGGAATCTTAATTATGGTAGGTAAGACACATAGGCAACAGTTAGGCAACTTTATTCCGAAACGTTTCGCCTACACAGTAGGCTTCTTCAGTCGAATACAGAAAGTAGGCAGGAACAGTAGAGATGTGAAGACGATGTAATCAGTCCATCACCCTTGAAGTCGTAGAATTTGAGGTTGTCAGTCCCTCAGCCTGGAGAAGTTCAGTTCCATAGTCAGGAACTATCTGAAGATCAAGCGACAGTGCGGAGACTTAAATACTGTCGGAAGGAGAGGTGCAGAGTAGTAGTAGTAGTAGTGAGAATGTAGCCACTGAGAGGTCATGTCCCCCTCAGATCCAACAATTCTCACTTGAAAAGTTTGTCCAAGGTGTTTTCTGTACCAAGATGCCATCCAAGTGTCATCCACAGTGCCATCCACAGCAGAATTTAAAATATTATAAAAACTTACCATCAAATTATTCATCAAGTTAATACCAGAGCGATGGTTCCTCTTGCTCTACGTGCACAACAACTAGTAACATTTACGTGGCACTGATTTTCACCCAAGTTTGGAGAAACCAACGATATCGAAGCCTTCCAACCAGAACTGATCTTGCAACACTAATATTCTTACGAGGTTCCCCAAGTCTATTAAAGCTTCGTGTAGGCTTAATACATCAGTATCTTCTATATTTAAATTAACGAAGCATATTATAACCCTATAAATGAGTTTCTTTAAAAAACAACAGACCGCGATACGTCTGACTGTGACATGAGCGAATGTAAACAAACGTCAAATCTGAGGATTATCACTGATGCTGTGAAGATGAGATGGTTTATATGTAAACTACACCTTGCATTATCGATCAAACTGTCTTAATGTCAATTTTTCAGATCAGATTTCAAGTTTCTTGGTCACGTAGTCACTCCTAGAGGGTTTACGACTGACAAAAGTAAAATAACTGTTGTATTAGATTTTCTATCTCCAAAAACTGTTGATGCCGTAAGATCCTTTGTGGGCTTAGCAGGTTTCTATAGATCCTTCATTGCTAATTTTTCTTCTATAGCAGCTCCTCTGAGTTGCTTAAGAAAGATGCTCCTGTCGTTTGGACCTTCCGTCAAGAAACATCATTCCAAACTCTCAAAGAAAAGCTAACATCTGCTCCAATTTTGAAATATCCAGATTTTTCTAAGCCCTTCTATCCGACAACTGATGCTAGTTCAATTGACGTAAGTGCCGTCCTAGCTCAGAAGACCCATAGCAAGTACAACACAGTTGCATTTGCTAGCCCAGTCCTTACTAAGGCTGAACGTAATTATACAGTAACTGAGCAAGAAGACTTTGCAATAGTATGGTCTTTAAAGCACTTCCGAGACATTATATATCAGTGCCCTGTTCATGTCTTGACAGACCATGTTCCACTGATACCTATATTCCAGAACAAACAACCCACTGGAAGATTAGCCAGATGGATCTTGACTATCTAAGAGTTCAATCCTGCCTTTGAACACTTACCTGGCAAGTCGAATGTAGTCGTCGATGCTTTATCGTGACATGTTAGTAGAGTAATACCAGACCCTCCATTTAGTGCCGAGGATGTAAAGAATGCTCAAAGGGCAGATCCCATGTGGTCTGGTGTGATTCGATTCCTGCTTCAGGAGGATCTAATTCTTACTGTGAAGCCACCAGCACCCACCAATGACTGTCATGAACCAAGAATTACTGTATAGAACAGCCGAGCTGGGCACTCCTAGCAGAAAGGTATACCAGTTAGTAATTCCTCAGTCACTAGTGAGTATAGTCTTGCAGCTAGTTCACGATGTACGAGGTGTTGCGCACCCTGGTATAGATCGTTTTGTAAAACAAGCCAGATTGAAATACTTTTGGTCTCGTATGGCAACTGACATTTCTGAGTATGTTAAGAAATGTAGTGTGTGCATGGAACATGAAGGTAATGTTAATGGTCCTAATCCAATCCAGGTGTATCCAACTATTAGCGAACCGTGGGTAAGAGTTGCCCTAGATCTGTTAACTAATTTCCAATGTTCCCTCCAATGTAACAAACATCTGTGTGTTATGGTAGATCATTTAACCAGATATTGTGAGTTAGTTCCTATTGCAGATAAGACTGCTGAGACAGTATGCCTGCATTATCTGCAGGCATACAACTCTTAAGACCCTAGTAACAGATAATGGAGATGAATTCTGTAATGAAATTCTTGAAAATTTGTGTACTTTGGATAAGATCTCTAAATCGACCATTGTCCCTCACCATCCTGTCAGTAATGGTTTAGCGGAAAGAATAAGAAAGTACCTGATGTATTGAGAGCCACTATCAATCCCAATAGTGCAACCAGGGATGAAGTTATCCCTGATGTACAGTGTGCTATAAATTCTGCTTACAATGCTTCTATAGGTGATACTCCACATTACGCATCGTATCGTGTAGATAAACGTTTGCCTTATGAGTTGTTATATTCTAATCCAAAACCAAATTACAACCCTGTTGATTTCATAGCAACTCGTACCAGCTTAGCTCAAGGTGTTTTTAGAAGAATCCGAGAAACATTTCATAAATCAATAGCAGAATTTACAAGTCACTAATGCTTGAGCAAAGCCGACCAAAATTAAAGTAGGTTGGAGAGTTATGCTGACTAACTTTAACAAAACATCAACAATGCCTAAGCTTGATCAAAAGTTTGTTGGTCCTTATCGAGTAGTTGAACATATCAATGGCAATAAGTATAAAGTTAGAGAAATTAGTACTGGTCAGTATAAAGAATCGCATTTATATCATATGGAGTTAGTACGTGATGATGATGTTCCTACCCAGACTAATGTAACAGACTGACACTCCTTCTGACTCTGTGCCCTCAACTTCTACTAATCAGTCAGACGATCAACCTGAATGTCATTATTCCCTACATACATGACAAGTATTGAGAAATCCTCAAGTATCACTTGTAAATACCAACCGAGATCCTCAACTATGGCATGAGTTAGCCATTTCAATCCCCCTAGAGATGATAACCATTCTGCATGTGTAAACCTCATCCTAGTCTTTATAGATAGGTAATTTAGGCTAGAGAATATTTCAACTGTGTGTTATGTATATATCAACTTTTTCTTATTCAACACATTTGATTCTATCAATTACCATGAATTGTGTTATATCATACCTTGTAATGCATTACAATAAGATCCATTACAAAAACATCCTTATGTTCAACTGTTGTGTACTTAAAAATTGTATAGAATCAGCCCAGAGCCATACGCCTGTAGCCTCTAGTTTGTATTAGCTGTATGTTGGGCCACCATACGTTAGCATCGCTGAGCTGTCAGTACTGTGTACTACTGTGTACTCATACCACTCACCAGTAACTGTTACATTCACTGCCTCCCTGCATGAATCACTGACCATTATGACTCACTGCTGACCTAGCATGACGTCACGAGCTCTTCGAATGCCCTCTGCCAGGCTCTGAGTGCACTCCCTTATTTTACCACTAATGTAAGTTACCAAGCTATCCATCGTGTGTGTTTATTCTCAAATCCATCAGTCGAACCCCCCACGACATACCAACATAGTATACCTTGCACTATCCTCTACACTACATAATACCAACCTAGTATACCTTGCATTATCCACTACACTACATAATACCAACATAGCATATCTTGCACTGTTCTCTATACCACATAATACCAATATTGTATACTTTGCACTATTCTTTGTACTCTATCAATATAACACTGCAATACTTTGTACACAAATACAACACAGTGCACTCTACACTGATATAGTATAGATGGCAATTTCTATAGATTTTCTACCCATGTAGGCCGAACACAGACCAGATTTATCTGCAGATCACCCAGCTGAACCAGACCGTTGGCAGCCCAGTTTTACTCATTTCCATCACAGTCTGATTCATCTGGCACTTGGAGGTACTGATTCAGTTTTACGTTCAAAATTTCTAGTTCTGTCCGGGCAGTATTTCTGATATTTGCAGGCAGAAAGTGGAAGACCCTGGGCCCACGCATATTAATAGTGTTCTCTGGATGTATTTTACATAACTTCTTCCTATATCTCTCTAGAACGAAGTTATGGTAGTGTGTAGATTCGAGACCTCAAGTATCTTCCATGAATCTATTATTATTATCATCATCTCTCTCCACTTCACAGAGTACACATTTAGAATTTTTAGAAGTTTCCAACAGTTAATATGTTTTAGTGCTATGCAGGCTGTAAATGCTGTTTCAGCTCCAATACCTGTACTTCCCTGGATGGAGCCATCAACAATGAACAGTACTCCAGCCTTAATGTGTTCTCTACGTCAGCCGACATAGTTACGTTCAGGCCTTCACATTCTTTTTATTCCATCTGACTTTCCTGTGTTTTATATATTGTGCCTCTTTGAGTTCAGTTTTTTCATATCTAAGCATTTGGAATTAGCCACCACTGAACACCATGCTATTTTCTACTGCAAGAATTACTTCTTGTCTTCTAGATTTTTTTATCATCTCCTACTGAGAATACTTTTATGTTTATACTATAAATGTATCAATGATATGAAGCCATTTATCTTGCTTTGTGTTTACCAGACATCCACTTCGAAGAGGGAGGGTTCACAGATCCCATGGCCTGGCTCCAAACCAGGCTTCATTTTTATAGGCCTGATCATCCAGGTTGTTAGTGCTGGCCACACATATTCCATATGCATTACAGCCCAGTCAATCAGGCACTAACTTGAAAAACTTCTTCCCTCATGAAGACATCCATAGGTTTGATGGTAGGGCACTGAAAAGTTGTGGTCCACTTACACTAGAGGCACATTTGCAATGTGCCTCTAGGAATTCCCAGGCGTAACTTATGATGTACTCCTTGCATCATAGGCAAGAAAAGTTCTCTTCAAGCAGGAATAGTGTTGTATACTAATGGGTTCTTCCCTTCAAGGCAGGAGCAGATTGCAGAGTTGGAAAATATACAAAGAACTGTCAGTGCCCATAAACATTCAGTCGAACCTTTGAACTAATGGGAACTCTTGAAATCCCTTGAATTGTACTCCTTTCAACATAGGCAAAGAAAGTACAATTCAAGGGATTTCAAGAGTTCCCAGTAGTTCAAAGGTTCGACTGAATGTTTATGGGTACTGACAGTTCTTTGTATATTTTCCAGCTCTGTATGCTCCTACCTTGAAGTGAAGAACCCATTTGTATGCAACATTATTCCAGCTTGGAGAGAACAGGCAACTTGAAATATATCATCACTGGATCAGCATGTCTTTTTACTATTTTAATGTTCTAGTTATCCAGCCTATCCTTTTCTTTACAGTAGCAACAACCAATATTTTTGTGATCTTTGAATATGAGAGCCTCTGACATTCACTCAAGTCACGCACATTGAACTATTTCCCTGATGAATGACTTGTGTCTTACTGTTGTCAGTGGCCTATTGGAAGACTTGGTTTCAATCTGCTTGAAGATTCGTAGCATGTTTTATGAATCTAGCTCAAAAAAAAAATGCTGTTATCTGATACAGCGCTATGGCATGTGTCCTTGTCTATATAGCATAAAATAATGAGAAACTCAAGTGAGGTAAGTATTGTTTCTTGAGGAACAGAACTTTTCACTGTGGTAACCTACTAATTCACTGTTTACTGTTACTCTCCAGGTTCTGTTTCTAAGAGGTTAAATATCCGTCTGCCCACTTTTCCAATTATTCCTTTGGCACGAATTTTCAAGTTATTACATCATGGTCACACTAATCAAAGGCTTTTGAAAAATCAATTAAACTTACACTGGCAATTAGCTTGAGTTTTAGTGCATCCAAGACAATGTTATATTGGTCCACTAACTGTGAAAGGCAAGAGGCTCGCTATTAACTCATGCTGCAGAGGACTCTGCAATTGTTGATTCAATGAGATTTTTCATTCTTCTTAGGCCCTGTTTAAAGGCTGTGATGTGTGGAGTTAGCATTATTCGTCTATATTTCGTGCAACTGCTTTACTGCCACCTTTGTGGAGTGGGACAATATCAGTGTTTTTTAACGACTGAGAGGGGACACCTGCGTCCAGGTTCCTGCAAAGAATACTAAAAGCACGAGAGTGGTTTCTTGAAATGTTTAATAAAATGAAATTCCACGAGTCTGGGGCTGGAGCAGCATGCATGGGCATACTGTCAATGACTTTTCTGAAGTCAACTGGAGACAGGACTATGTCGGAAATCAAGGAGAAGTCGGCTGCTTTTGTATTCTAGTTCATGAAAAACTCATTTAGGTTGTGAATCTATAGACTGGTTCACTTAACGTAATGTTGTATTGTGACTTCAGCATTTCACACATTTCTTTGTCACCAGTGTAGGTTCCATATGGTTTTCACACTGGAAAATGCGTACAAGACAAAGCATTTGGGTTTGGGCTTAATTTCAATTATGGTTCTTTGCTCCCTCTAATTCTTCTTGATCTCTATGTTTTCCATGTCTCTAATCAAGGTTCCTATCAGTGCCTCAGTCTGCTGCCTTCCAGAAGTCTTGGCCTATAGAGGGAGTCCCCCCTCCCTCCCTCTCCCTTATCTCTCTCTAATTTGCACCTCATTTGGCGTACAAGTGTGTATCTGGAGCATATTTCAAGCGTCAATAAGCTCGTCCTCCCAAGAAACTGGTTCAATCCACACTGGTCACAGTTTCCCCAGCATATTTTATTAAGGTTATGCTGTTTTTGGTTCCCAGCTGATGTTCTTGAGGAAGCTGACTGAATTTCTCGAATTTGCACAAATGACTGATCGTGTTTCTTTAACCCAGGACACTCACTGTACAGGCAAGTATGAACCTTGATTATGTTGTGGTCTAAGACTGTTGTCATTAACACAGTTCTTGGACCAGGTCCTTACTGTTCCTGAAGATAAGGTCTGAGATATTTTCTGGTTTGGTGGGTTTTACTATAGCTGGCTTAAGGCAAATTTATTGCAGAGTTAATAATCCTGATGTGTGAGACTGTTCATCCACACTTTCTCCAGGGACTCTCTTTGTAATTACAATCTTTGCTATATACTTCTATTTTACATGGAATAAAATACTTGGGGGCCGAATTTGATAGGGTTTCAATAGTGCTGAATTTCCATTAGCTAGTCTTTTAACTACTGCCAGGTTCACTCGGTGCATACGAGTGACAAACATACAGACCAACCCTTCCTTGTCTGTTTTTCTGGTCTCCTCTAAATACGTTGTGCCCAGGAAATCATTTTTTGCTGTCACAACAATCTTTTGCACGGGTCTCCGTAAAAGATGCAGATATGTGATTAACATGGTGAGAAGACCAGTGACTCAGATTTTTTAGTTTGCCGCCGAAGCGGATAGTTTATTGTGCACCCCATAGCCAACCTGTGGAGGGTACAGCTAGAGCACCTGGATACACAAAAGGCCAAGGAACTAGGTCCCAAAAGGGTTAACAGGAGTAAATCTGGATTTAAATCTACAGTTGACTTATTTTTCGCTTAATATGACTGGTATTTTATTTTCATTAATAAGATATCTTGACATTTCACACTAATTATAGTATCTCTATATTCCTCAGTAAGTGTTAAAGTGACAATGGGGCTGACCACATACTCTGCATTCGGTTTGATCATCTGTGTTGTGGAGAAAATCCCCAGTAAAGGGATGTAGGATCTCTCAGCCCCCTCACAAAGGGCTAGTGGACTCTTCCTTCTACCCACAACAGTTTTGTCTTGAAGCACGTCCTCTCCTTGCTAGAATTTCTGATCACTACACAACGAGGTTGGACCGAGAATCATTACTTTCCCCACAGCAGGAAAATTATGTGAAAGCCTCTGCTTCACTTGTCCTACAATTCAGGGACGTTATAACTATTAGTACACGGCTAAACAACAAGGAAACAACCTTCTTGTGTTATTCCTTGTTGCAATGTGTAGCAAGGAAGGTATATAAAGCTGAACTCAGCAATTCTTTTGTCTAGACGATGAACTGGTGGGCGCTAGGCAAGGTAGCAAGCTAATTTGAACTCAGACATCAGAGCGGGAATACGTCATGAATACCTCACAATCTTCCACTGAGAACAAAGAAAACAATGACACTGTGCGGTAAACTCTGAAATACTGTCAATCTCCACTAGGAAAACTAGCGTTAAAAAGAAACATGAGTGTATTCGTCCAAGTAAAAGTGTAAAAATTTGTTTTGCAGGCGTAATGGACATACCATACCGTGAATGGAATGGTGTTACTAAAGACTGAGGCGTTACGAGTGAGGACAGTATAATTATACACCTGTAGCAGCGTACTCAAGACAATGGTACCGAAATCACAACCCCCCTACAACAAGCTAGAGGAAATTGGGTCAATTACAATACCCAGGCAAGTTCAGTCATACCAACATCATTTTACATTAGCTGCAGCTAATAGGTGGATGTGAGATTTGACTAGAATTACCAATAGATTCCGTGACTCGAAAGTACTCAGCCCAAACACGAGTATTCATCAGCGTCACACTTAGTTAAATGTGATATTCTGAAATATACGCTCCTTTAGGACAAATTGTAATATCTCACTCGTTACTCAACAGCCACTGTGGACAATGTTATGCTGGAAATCGTGCTGTTAAAACACAAGTACTGCTGCACATGTGTGTCTACCGAACTGCCAGAGGTACTTGTATTTAAGCCTAAGCCTCGTTACTACATCATTATTCAAACTGTTCACACTGCAAGTTACTCCATAATCGTACATATCTACGTACATTCCAATGACATTCAGTGACTAAACTAGCCACTTCAGCGGTAAAATCTAACCTATCAATAAGGAGCAATTCAATGTGTGATGGAATCTCTAATGATTGTACATTAATTCCCTTTTCCCTGATCTCCGAGTATCAATACTGGCTTCTCCAATTAGTATGTTGTTATTGTTTTTACTCGATTTAGGATATACAGTGCTAGTCACGGCATTATGCCGCCCCTCCCCCCCCCCACATGTGCCAAAACACAAACACATACCATGAAAGATTATAATATATATATTTGCACACTTACTGAGGTTTTAATATGTGGAGCTCAGTCCTTTACGCTTAATCACGTCCTTTAGCCGTATAGAAAGACTCTCACACAAATTCTTGAGGGTTTGGGGAGGTATATTCCATGCCTCATGTAGAGCAGCCTCCAGCCACTGGATGGAACTGATATTCTTGCCCAGTAAACTTTGTTTCACTATTGACCAGAGGTTCTCAATAGGGTTTAGGTCTGGGAAATTGCCTGGCCAGTCATTAAAGAACCTCACTTCAGTCCTTAAGCCACTGAACTACAGATTTGGTGGTATGACACGGTGCACTGTCCTGCATAAAAACCGTAGCCCCACACTTGTCAAACAACTCAGGTAAATAGTCACACAATAACTCCAGGTAATTATACTGGTTCATATACTGGTTTTTGGCGAGTCTGGATGTTTGGTGGACCCACAGGTGTAGCGTGGGTCTAGAGGATCACTACCTCTGGGCCGGTACACATGTCCCCCATGGTTACAAGTGACGGTGAAGGTTGCTTCATCACTCCAAAGTACCTCACAGACTACTGTTGAGGATTTCAGTGAAGATATTTCTTTGCATAATCCAGCCTACATTTCTTCTGTGACTTGGAGAGGATCGGTTTCTTAACCTGGTGGTGACTACTGTAGCCCAGTTCTGACATGTCTGTTAACAGTTTTTACAGACACCACTGAGAGAAGATGTGGGTTATTTTCTTTCAATTCTCTAGCATTTATCTTAGGTGTACTCTCTAACTGCTTCTTTAACCCACTTAAGGTATGAACAGATTTCTTCGAGGGGCCAGGCCGAGGTTACTCCACACTGCCACCAGCCTTGAAACACTGCACCCAGTTCCTCACTGAACGCTCACACACACCACCATTCTCCATTATTTCTTTCGTCTGGTGACCAACTATGTGAAGCCCTATGATTTGAGCTATTGTTTCAGGTGTTAAAGACTTCCTTTTACCCATAATCAAACATGTATAGCCCCAAAACCAAGGAGAACACCTCTCACCACGACACCCACGTGAGCACTGAAGAGTCACTGTGGGGTGTGGCAGCAGGTCATTGTCGGGAGGGTTCGTGGAGATGTGATGGTTGGAGTTAAACACAGTCATTGGATGGTAACACATATATTAGCAGAGTGTGAGAGAGGGGAGAGGCCCAACCTGCCTGTGTTGGCTGTAGACCTAAGCGTGGAGAACAGTGTTTTACAGCAATTCTCACGCACACATGCACATCACGTGACGTCACACATGCTAGTCGCTGTCTCAGTAGTATCAGTTCCCAGTAGTACCAGTAACCAGGTACCAGTAGTATGACTCACTACCAACCGTCTGCGTGAATCACTGACTGTTATTCATGTTGCTGCTGACCATAGCATGTTTTGAATGCCGCTCACCCCTACAACCCAATTCATGAGTCAGTCTTAAGACAGAGAGCAGAAAGGTAGGGCAGCACGGCTTCTTCACATACTTTCTGTTATAATTATACGTACTAACCAGCCTACGTGTGTGTTCTTACCCAATCCATGTTATCGAACCCCAACATGACAGCTGAGCCTAGTGAAAGGGAGCCTAAATATATACATGGATGATACGATCTACAATATACTACACAAATATAAGTATAGGGAATTCAGTAGCTATACTGACATCATGATGTCATGCTAATGGCTGCTAGCCAGCACAATGCACTGACGAAAAAAGACCCCTATATGGTAGGCCTTTGATTTTCGTCACGGTATTATGCTGGGGCGCTCACCCGGCATAATGCCGTGACTAGTACTGTACCTTTACCTTCAGCAAGTTCCGAGAGTTTTTCTACTCCCAGGGTCCGGCCATGGGCCAGGCTCATCTGGTATTTACCTGGTCAAGCAGGCTGTTGTTGCTCGTGGCCCACTGACCCACATATACATCACAGCCTGGTTGATTTGGTACCTGGTAAAGATACTTGTCCAGTTTCTTCTTGAAGAGGTCTACATTTGTCTCAGCAGTGTTTCTGATATCTTCTGGTTGAATAGTCTGTGGTCACGGATTTTGACAAGTGTTCTTTTATTGTTCCCACCGCATCCATGCTTTTCACTGGGTTTATTTTGCACTTCCCCCATCTCTCTCACACCAGTATGTTATGGCAGTGTGCAGATTTGGGACAAGGCCCTGAAGTACTTTCCAGGCATATGTTATCATGTATCTCTCTCCTCCGCTCCAGTGAGTACATATTTTAAACTTTAAAGCGTTGCCAGTAATACTGGCTATGTGGGTCGTAAACGATCTCTATATTTGCTCAAGCTCTTACATTTCTTCAGCCGTGAATGGGGCCATCATCACTGAGCAATATTCAAAATGAGAGAGCACTAGCGATTGAAAGTTCTCATTACTCACTTCCCAGCTGTCGAGACCTTGGTCTTTTTTTGGTCTTCGAGAGGTCAGCTGACAATTATTCTCAAGTCTTTCACATGTTCCTTTTCTGTAAGACGATCTTCTTGAGTTTTGTACACTGTTCCTTTCGAGTTCTTCGTTCTTTCCATACCTAAGCAGCTGGAACTTTACACTAGTGAATATGTTGTTCTCCACTGCTTACTGGGAATGAGGGAGGGCTGGTGAGGAGAGGAAGGGCTGGAAAGAGGATGAGGGGAGTGAGGGAGGGTTGGTGAGGGGAGTGAGGGAGGGTTGGTGAGGGAGAGTGAGGAAAGGTTGGTGAGGGAGAGCGAGGAAAGGTTGGTGAGGGAGAGCGAGGAAGGGTTGGTGAGGGAGAGTGAGGAAGGGTTGCTGAGGGGAGGGAGGGAGGAGGGAGGGAGGAGGGAGGAGGGAGGGTTGGTGAGGGAGGGGTGGTGGGGGTTGGTAGTGTACTCGTGAAGCCCCTGCTTATTATTTGGGGATGTTACATCTCCTGCCGAGTCTTTTGCTGTCGTAGGGAGTGATTTTCGTGTGCAGATTTGAGACTAGTCCCTCTAGGATTTTCTAAGAATATTATCATGTATCTTTCTCGCCTGCATTCCAGGGAATACAAATCAAGGGACTTCAACAGTTCCCAGTAATTTAGGTGTTTTATCGTATACATACGTGCAGTGAAAGTTCTCTGTATATTCTCAAGGTCTGCAATTTTGCCTGTCTTCTTGAAAGGGGTAGTTAGTATACAGCAATATTCCAGCTTAGAGAGAGAACAAGCCATTTGAAGAGAATCATGGGCTTGGCATCTCTAGTTTTGAAGGATCTCATTATCCATCCTTTCATTTTCCTAACAGATGTGGTAGATACATTATTTGAAAGAGAGATTCTCTGACATCACTCCCAGGTCCATCATATTAGGTTTTCGCTCTATTAAGTGGTTGGAATTTGTTTTTATACTCCAATAGAGTTTTTATTTCCTCGAGTTTTCCACAACAGAGTAATTGAAATTTGTCTTCATTGAACTTCATATTGTTTTCTGCGGCCCATTTAAAGATCTGGTTGATGTCCACTTTGAAACATGCAGTGTCTTCGATGGATGACTCTGTCATACAAATTTGGGTATCATCAGGAAAGGAAGACACGGTGCTGTGACTTACATCTCTGTCTATGTCGGATATGAGGATGAGGAACAGGATAGGAGAGAATACTGTGCCTTGTGAAACAGAACTTTTCACTGTAGCCGCCTCTGACTTTACTGTTTACTATAACTGTGTGTTTTGTTAGGAAGTTATAGATTCATATACCCACTTTTATTATTCTATCATGCACTTTGTGCGCTATAACACCATGGTCACACTTGTCGAAGGCTTTTGCAAAGTCTGTGTATAACACATCTGCCTTTTCTTTGTCCTGTATAGCTCTCAGTAGTAGTACCAGTTCCTAGTAACCAGTGTACCAGTAGATGACTCACTACCAACCGTCTCTGCGTGAATCACTGACTGTATTCACATTGCTGCTGACCATAGCAGGATTTCAAACACCCCCTCACCCTGTAGACACTTGTGAGTCAGTCAAGATAGGGAGCAGAGAGAGGCAGGTCGGCTGTTGGCGCTTCCCATACTTCCCGTTATATATTATACGTACTACCAGCCTACGTGAGTATTCTTACCCCTTCCACGTTTCGAAAACCCACATGATATAGCATCCAAGACCATGGTCCAGTAGGTGGGACAGGTAGGAGCGACCTTCTCTAAATCCATGTTGCCCTGGGTTGTGTAACTGATGGGTATCTAAATAGGTGGTGATCTTTCTTCTTAGAACACTTTCAAATATTTTTATGTGGAATGTTAGTTAGTGCTATCGGTCTGTACTTCTTTGTAATTGCTTTATTGCTACCTATGTGGGGTGGGGCTATGTCTATTGTTTCTAGTGATTGTGGGATGATCTCTGTGGCTTTGTTCCCTCTGCATTGAATATTTAAGGCAAGTGAAAAAACTTTCTTGCAGTTCTTGATGAACACAGAGTTCCACAGGTCTGGGCCTGGGTCAGAGTACATGGGCATGTTATTTATTGATTTTTCTAAGTCCTGTGGTGTTAGGATATCAGAAATGCTTGAATAAACCAAATTCTGAGTCTCGGTCATAAAGAATTCATTTAGAATGTCGACCCTAAGTCTGAACAGCTCACTAAATAATGAGTCATATTGGGACTTCAGCATCTCACAATTTCTTTGCTGTCATCTGTGTAGGTCCCATCTCGTCTAAGCTGAGGTTTAATACTAGATGTTGTTTTTGCCGTAGATCTGACATAGAAATATTTGCGGGTTTTTTTCAATTTCATTTATGGCTTTAAGTTCTTCCTGTGTTTGTCTTCCGTATGATTTTTTTTATGCCTAATTAAGTTTGATATTTCCTATTTCTCCGACCAGTGCCTCCTTTCATATTTCAAATATATTGGCCCCCTTCAACATCTCTGAGATTCTTCACATTCGCCTGTAGAGGGAGCGTCTCTTTCTAGTTTACATCTTTTCTTTTTTTCTTAAAGGAATGTGCCTTGAGAATACATCAAGTGCCACAGAAATAATTTGTTCTAGGCAAAGGTTCATATCCGTATTGTTTAGGATATCTTCCCAGCTTGTTTCATTTAGGACACGGTTGATTTGTTCTCACTATGTCTTTGTTACTGAAGCTGAATTTGGTGAAGGCACCTTCATAACTATATCATTTTGCTGGTCAGGAGCTCTACACATACATGTTTGTACTTCTGTTAAGATCCGAGTGTACTGTCTATGATACCGTTATATTTCATACCAGATCATTATTAGTGAAGATAAGGTCAAGCGTATTTTCCAGTCTTGTTGACTCCACTATTTGCTGGATTAATGTGAATTTGTTGCAGAGATTTAATAGTTCATATGTGAATTTTTATCTGAGCTACCTCCTGGGCTTATCACTGCTAAAACATTTACTACATTTCTACATTTTAGGCGTAGTAAGATGAAATCACCCAGAAGTAAGATGTTTGATGCAGGAGTTGCGAGAGTTTCCAGACTGGTGAATTTTCAAAAGCTGTTCCTGGAGCCGCCACAGTAACAAGGTTTTGGTTCTCAATCTTAATTGTCAAAGCTTCAACGACATCATTTGTGGGGTTTAGTAATTCCGAGCAAATAAGAGAGACTAACGTACAGGCCAATCCCCCCCCCCCATCCTTGTTGCCTGTTTATTCTACGATTGAGAGGAAGGGGAATGAGGGCTGGTGAGGGGAGTGAGGGTTGGTGAGGGAAGGAAGGGCTGGTAAGGGGAGTGAGGGAGACAGATGGTCAGGGGAAGGAGTGAGGGAGGACTGGTATGAGGCAGGTAAGAAG
>NC_091377.1:16348486-16400986 GCF_038502225.1 Cherax quadricarinatus | reverse complement strand
GAAACATGATAACGATGTATAAAATTTCTGCGTCCCAGAGATGGGACGCAGAAACATGGGGTCACAAATGAAAGTAGAAGACTCCTTGCGTGTCTGCGCACCAAAACTTCAAACCACGTCAGTTGTGATGGTTATATAACGCGTGTAGCTGTTAATGTACCATATAGTGACAAGCACACAAGATAACCAGATAACTTAAGGAGAGGTTAAAGGGTATCAGTAGAATTTAGATCATAGAAATATTATCGGATAGGCATAGAAGATCCCCATGTATGGCATATTAACCGACACTGAGAAAAATAGTAGACAATATTTAGGAAGAAATACTTCTGAGTACATCGGTAGAACATTCGAGTACCTCAGAGCAGGACATTTAAAAGGACAAGAAGCACATTGTATTCCTTTCATTATTTGAAAAGGTCACACAGAATAATAGCAATCCACGTCTACAGTATCTAATGAGAAACTTGTTTTCTCAAACCACACGACCTGTTATAAACGATTAGAAAAAGCTTAGAGCTGGCTTTTTATGTCTTATAATTTCATACTTGACATCTCAGAAACCCTCCTACCCCAAATGGGTAGTGGGGGGATGATGGTAGGGTGGGGTTGGCACCAACCACTAGCCCAGTCTAAGGGTAACCGTGGACGGTGACACCTATGCTACTCTGAGACCTCTCTCCCTGCTTTGGTTGCTCCCTTGCAACATTGCACAGCTCCTGATGATGCACTGAGAAGTGTGAAAGTACTTGAGCTAAAGATTTCCACCCCCCTACCCCCGTGGCTTGTCCTGCATCCTTTTCATTTGTAAATAAAAAGTCATGGGTGTTTCCAGTCTTGTCAGTTCTGCCATCTATGCTAGCTTAAGGCGAATTTAATGTAAAGGTTTAACAATTCTGTTGCGTGATACTGTTCCAACAAATGGACACTCTCTACAATTACAATCATTACTACGCCAAAACTGCCAGTCGCATGGAACCCCAACAACTGCATAATCCACAGCAGCAGCATGGGTTTAGGGCAGTCACTCCTGCCTTTTACACTTCTAGATCATTACGCTGCGGTCCTAGATGCTCTGGAGGGCAACCTACCTGGAGGTTATTCCGGGGATCAACGCCCCCGCGGCCCGGTCCACGACCAGGCCTCCCGGTGGATCAGGGCCTGATCAACCAGGCTGTTACTGCTGGCCGCATGCAGTCCAACGTACGAACCACAGTCTGGCTGATTTGGCACTGACTTTAGGTATCTGCCAAGCTCTCTCTCGAAGGCAGCCAGGGGTTTATTGGTAATTCCCTTTATGCTTGGTGGGAGACTGTTGAACAGTCTTGGGCCCCGGACACTTATGGTGTTGGAGGTATTTTGCATCGCCTGCCCAGTCTTCTACTTTCGTAGGGAATGATTTGTGTGTGCAGATTCGGGACCATTCCTTCTAGGATTTTCCAAGTGTAGATTATGATATACATCTCTCTCCTACGTTCCAACGAGTACAAGTCAAGTGCTTCCAAGCGTTCCCAGTAGTTAAGGTGCTTGACAGAACTTATACGTGCAGTAAAGGATCTCTGTACACTCTTTAGATCTGCGATTTCACCTGCTTTGAATGGAGATGTTAATGTACAGCAGTATTCTAGCCTAGAGAGAACAAGTGATTTGAAAAGGATCATCATTGGTTTGGCATCTCTCGTTTTGAACGTTCTCATTATCCATCCTATCATTTTCTTTGCACTTGTGATCGTGGCACTGTTGTGATCCTTGAAAGCGAGATCATCAGACATTACTACTCCCAGGTCCCTTACATTATTTTTCCGCTCTACTGTATGGCCAAAGTCAGTAGTACATTCTGTTCTAGTTATTATCTCCTCCAGCTTTCCATAACGGAGTAGTTGGGATTTGTCCTCATTGAACATCATATTGTTTACCGTTGCTCACTGGAAAACTTTGTTTATATCTTCTTGGAAGTAAATGTCGTTGTACAAGATGTTGCAGAAACGTTCGACAAGTCCGCCCATGGTTTGATTGTGCACAAAATGCAAAAGGAATAACTATAAAAATGGGCAGGCAGATATTTAACTTGTTAAATAGAACCTAGAGAGTGGTAGTAAACAGAATGGAGTCAGAGGCTGCCTCAGTGAAAAGCTCTGTTTCTCAAGACACAGTACTAACCCTCCACTTTTGTTTCTCATTCTTGAATCCGACATCTACAAGGACATAAATCATAGCACCGCAACATCCTTTTGCTAATTACACCAAAATCTCTATCTGCCAGTGGCGTCCGTTGATGACACGGCGAATTCTCAGGTGGATTTAAACTAAGTCTTCCAGTGGGCCTCAGACAACAATATATTTAACGAGGACAAATTTCACTTCCTTTGTTATGGAAGAATAGAAGAAAGAGAGAATAACAGTACAAGGCAAACTCTTATCATTCAACAGACCAAGTCTCATGTATGAGACTGCCATTGCAACCAGAAGGAAGATAACAGACTGGATAACTAGAACTTTCAAGACAATAGATGCCAAGTCACTCGATCATCCCTCGTTAGTATATCACTGTATATTAATGGCAGGCAAGATTGCTGAATCTAAACTACTGGGAATGCTTTAAGTCCCTTCAACTGTACTCCTCGGAACATAGGCGAGAAAGGAACATAATAATTTACATCAGTATGACAAGAGACTTGGAAGACAATGCAAAATTCCTCCACTAAAATGTAGGGGTACGACAAGTAAACTATGATACGAGTCAACGAGTGTCAGAGGTCCTCGACTCTTCAACACCTTCATTTTGCGCATAAGAAGAAATACCAAGAAATCTCAGGCTGTCTTCAAGAGCGAACTTTACAAATTTCTCAAATCAGTACCTGACCAGTCGGGCCTTGGTTCGTACGTTGGACTGTATACGGTCAGCAGTAACAGCCTGGTTGATCAGGCCTTGATCTTCCAGAAGGTCTGGTCTAGAACTAAGCGATGGGGGCGCTGACTCCCTGGAAATATCCTGAACGTATTCTTCTATTTAAGAGGTTTCATATTTAAATCACCGAGCAAATATACACTTGGGGTCAGGTTTGGTGGGTCTTCAAAACAATGACTAATTTACAACTGCTAAGAAGTTGTATCCAGTGTTTTGTATGCAAAACTTTGACTGTCATTTGTGGAGTTCGTTAACTCTGTGTATATGAGCGACTCACGTCGCGAAAATCACTCCATATGAAAGCAAAACACTCGGCAGGACATGCAACATTTCCCCGATGAAAAGCAGGGGCGCCACGAGTACACTGAGACAACAAAATAAGTGTCCGGGGCCCAAGACTGTTCAATTGCCTCCCTGCATACATAAGGAGGATTACCAATAGACCCCTGACTGTCTTCAAGAAGGCCCTGGACAGGCACCTAAAGTCAGTACCTGACCAACCGGACTGTGGTTCGTACGTCAGCTTGCGTGCGGCCAGCAGTAACAGCCTGGTTGATCAGACCCTGATCCACCATAAGGCCTGGTCTCAGACAGGGCCGAAGGGGCGTTGACCCCCGAAACCCTCTCCAGGTAAACGTAGGCCAACCTCTCCCCTGGCTACCTGTTTCTTCTCTCCCATCTAAATAAATTGTACAGGAATCTATATTTTGTCATTCATACAGTGTTTTACAGTAGTCTCAATAAAGCTGCAAACACTGCATTCGTCTTCGTCAGAAGACCCTTAATAAATGACGTTTTATTGTTTTTCTCGGTTTGAGATCTTGTACCTTAGGAAACAAAGTTAATACATTACTAGTTGTTGTGCTGGACACTTGATTGGTTTTAGCATCTGTGGCTCTGATGAGCCCGTCACTGGCTTGAATTTCACTCCAGCATTGTTCCCAAATGGCGACGCATTCTTAACATTTCCGGCCATTCTTTTCCGCTGCCTGGCACTTAAAAATACATGTTGCGATTATATTTTGCGTCTTCAGATTGACATTCAAGAGTCTTTATAAGCTTCGTATCCTTTAGTGGGAGGCTGGAGAGAGTGAAACGTAGCACTGTCTCTTATCCACTGAACGATATGTTCGGCTGCGTGTCTTAGGGCACTGAGAAGCAAGTGCGTTTTATCAACAACTTTCGATATTTCTCGGGATGATTGTATCTGCCATTTTCTTTTTTATCCCGAGTAAATCATATTAACAGATGCCCCAGAATAAAATATACACGTGTCAGGCCAGTACTAGCATCACCAGTACCAATACCAGAAACTGCGCCAGCATCAGTTCTAGACCCACCAGAAACACTGGCATCAGTGCTAGACCCACCAGGACCACTGGTATCAGAGCTAGACCAACCAGGACCACTGGCATCAGAGCTAGACCCACCAGAACTTCTGGCATCAGTGCTAGACCAACCAGGACCACTGGTATCAGAGCTAGACCAACCAGGACCACTGGTATCAGAGCTAGACCCACCAGAACTTCTGACATCAGTGCTAGACCAACCAGGACCACTGGTATCAGAGCTAGACCAACCAGGACCACTGGTATCAGAGCTAGACCAACCAGGACCACTGGTATCAGAGCTAGACCCACCAGAACTTCTGGCATCAGTGCTAGACCAACCAGGACCACTGGTATCAGAGCTAGACCCACCAGAACTTCTGGCATCAGTGCTAGACCAACCAGGACCACTGGTATTAGAGCTAGACCAACCAGGACCACTGGTATCAGAGCTAGACCCACCAGAACTTCTGGCATCAGTGCTAGACCAACCAGGACCACTGGTGTAAGAGCTAGACCAACCAGGACCACTGGTATCAGAGCTAGACCCACCATAACTTCTGGCATCAGTGCTAGACCAACCAGGACCACTGGTATCAGAGCTAGACCCACCAGAACTTCTGGCATCAGTTCTAGACCAACCAGAACCACTGGTATCAGTGCTAGACCCACCAGAACTTCTGGTATCAGTGCTAGACCAACCAGGACCACTGGTATCAGAGCTAGACCAACCAGGACCACTGGTATCAGAGCTAGACCAACCAGGACCACTGGTATCAGAGCTAGACCCACCAGAACTTCTGGCATCAGTGCTAGACCAACCAGGACCACTGGTATCAGTGCTAGACCCACCAAAACTTCTGGTATCAGTTCTAGACCAACCAGGACCACTGGTATCAGTGCTAGACCCACCAGAACTTCTGGTATCAGTGCTAGACCAACCAGGACCACTGGTATCAGAGCTAGACCCACCAGAACTTCTGGCATCAGTGCTAGACCAACCAGGACCACTGGTATCAGTGCTAGACCCACCAGAACTTCTGGCATCAGTGCTAGACCAACCAGGACCACTGGTATCAGAGCTAGACCCACCAGAACTTCTGGCATCAGTGCTAGACCAACCAGGACCACTGGTATCAGAGCTAGACCAACCAGGACCACTGGTATCAGAGTTAGACCCACCAGAACTTCTGGCATCAGTGCTAGACCAACCAGGACCACTGGTATCAGAGCTAGACCAACCAGGACCACTGGTATCAGAGTTAGACCCACCAGAACTTCTGGCATCAGTGCTAGACCAACCAGGACCACTGGTATCAGAGCTAGACCAACCAGGACCACTGGTATCAGAGTTAGACCCACCAGAACTTCTGGCATCAGTGCTAGACCAACCAGGACCACTGGTATCAGAGCTAGACCAACCAGGACCACTGGTATCAGAGCTAGACCCACCAGAACTTCTGGCATCAGTGCTAGACCAACCAGGACCACTGGTATCAGAGCTAGACCAACCAGGACCACTGGTATCAGAGCTAGACCCACCAGAACTTCTGGCATCAGTGCTAGACCAACCAGGACCACTGGTATCAGAGCTAGACCAACCAGGACCACTGGTATCAGAGCTAGACCCACCAGAACTTCTGGCATCAGTGCTAGACCAACCAGGACCACTGGTATCAAAGCTAGACCCACCAGAACTTCTGGCATCAGTGCTAGACCAACCAGGACCACTGGTATCAGATCTAGACCAACCAGGACCACTGGTATCAAAGCTAGACCCACCAGAACTTCTGGCATCAGTGCTAGACCAACCAGGACCACTGGTATCAGAGCTAGACCAACCAGGACCACTGGTATCAAAGCTAGACCCACCAGAACTTCTGGCATCAGTGCTAGACCAACCAGGACCACTGGTATCAGAGCTAGACCAACCAGGACCACTGGTATCAGAGCTAGACCCACCAGAACTTCTGGCATCAGTGCTAGACCAACCAGGACCACTGGTATCAGAGCTAGACCAACCAGGACCACTGGTATCAGAGCTAGACCCACCAGAACTTGGCATCAGTGCTAGACCAACCAGGACCACTGGTATCAAAGCTAGACCCACCAGAACTTCTGGCATCAGTGCTAGACCAACCAGGACCATTGGTATCAGTGCTAGACCCACCAAAACTTCTGGTATCCGTTCTAGACCAACCAGGACCACTGGTATCAGTGCTAGACCCACCAGAACTTCTGGCATCAGTGCTAGACCAAACAGGACCACTGATATCAGTGCTAGACCCACCAGAACTTCTGGTATCAGTTCTAGACCCACCAGAACTTCTGGCATCAGTGCTAGACCAACCAGGACCACTGGTATCAGAGCTAGACCCACCAGAACTTCTGGCATCAGTGCTAGACCAACCAGGACCACTGGCATCAGTGCTAGACCCACCAGGACCACTGGTATCAGAGCTAGACCCACCAGAACTTTTGGCATCAGTGCTAGACCAACCAGGACCACTGGCATCAGTGCTAGACCCACCAATATCAGCATCATGTTTGGTACTAGGAGCCAAGATACACGTGTTGTTAACACGTGTTACTCGGGTGGCGTCATTCCTCTTTGTTTGGTGGCTTATACCAGACTGATCCTGGTGTTTGTTACACCTCTTATCAAGGTCAAGCAAGCCAGACATGAATAACTATTAGATGAAATGAAGTGGGCCAGTGTCACTAATATTCAAGAATAAGCCCTTGTCTTTCTCTTATATCCAAGAGACAGAACGATACTGTATTTCATTCTGTCTCCTTGGGACACACCAATATACTTTAAATGTATCTTAGTTCTGCATACTGTACTGTGCAAATTAATTGAGACAGGAGTATATTTTTTGATTCTCAAATGTCTTAGTCTCCAGCTTAATAAATGTAGATTGGGTTTTCTTTTCTTTTCAGAAGAGTTTGCTACCAACTTCTGGCAATCATCCAGCTGTGTTACCCTATGATTCTCATCAGTGCTACAACAGCTGTTGTTCTGTAAGGCTATTCCTGTAAGCGTGCTCTGTCAATGTGGTTACGCCAAATTCTCTCCTTCATTTCATGATTACTGTTGAAATTTATGATGGATGTTCCACCCAGGAAGAGTGAAAGTATTGCAGCTCTTGGAAAACATGATTTGAGTATCAGACAGATCGCCGAAAATTTGAGTAAAGCAAAGTCAACTGTTACTGGGATTCTGAAGAGAGCTGATGACACTGGCAAATGTGGAGTGCTGCATAGAGGAAGATGTGGAAGAAAATGCAAGACACCACCTCAAAATGACAAGGTAATAGTGTGAAGGATCCCAAGAAAACCAGCAGATATCTACAGAGATATTTGGAATCAGCTGGCGTAAATGTTGATTCTTAAACTGATCGACGAAGGCTCCTTGAAGTTGACAAAACTGCCAGAAACCCCGTCAAGAAACAATTACAGACTGCTGCTGCCACGAAAAAAACGACAGATGAATGCAGAAAAGTTATATTTTCAGATGAGGCTCATTTTGAAGTACATGGGTAGAGATCAGTGGTAGGGAGACGGAGCAAAGGCGAACCTCTTCGGAATGGACACTTTCAACAAGCACCAAAACCTAAGATGTTTTGGGGTAGTTTTATTGCTAAAGGCCTTGAACACCTTCTTATTGTTAAGGGAACAATGAACAGTGACAAACCCAAGGCAATCCTGGCAACTCATTTGCTTACCGTTGTCGACACTTTTTTGATGGAGAAGGCATTTTCCAGCAGGATCTTGCTCCATACCACACTTCCAGAAAAATGCTGACAATCTTCGAAGAGAGTGACCTAAGCGTTCAAAATTGGCCTATAAACTCTCCTGACCTAAACCCAACTGAGAATCTATGGGTAATAACCAAACGGAGGATTGCAAAACTGTGGAGAAGCTAATTATCGTTGTTATTAGGACCTGGTACCACGAGGAAAAACTTGCCAAAATATGTTCAACATTGGTCGATGTAACAATACCTATAAAAGCAGAGGGTAGTCATATCTCTTATTAAATCAACTATCTGTCATATCATTGCCGTGTATTTTTTTTCAAATAAACATTAATCTTCCTGTCCCAATTAACATGCACACTACTGTGGATTATGTGAACATGCTTCAGACACCCATCTTGGTTTTCCATATTTATTATGAGTTTAATAAGGTTGGGAGGGTAGGTGGTGGGCTGTAAGTGGTTGTAAAGTGCAGGGAAGGTTAGACGTGTGGTGGGTGGTAGCAGTATCAGGGCTGGTGGTACCTTTGATGGTTTCCACTGTTCCTACTCCCGAAGCCCAGCCCTGGGCCAGACTTTTCTGGTGCTTGCCTGGTCAACCAGGCTGTTGCTGCCCAATCACACACTGGTTGATCCGGCACTTGGCAAAGGAAACTAACTTCATCTTAAAGACTTGTGCATTTGTACCTGCACTGTTTCTGATATCCTCTAACAAAATGCAATGTTCTCTTACTGTACTCACAGTACTCCTGCCTTTTTACAGGATTTATTCCACATATTCTCCCATATCTATCACTCCAGTATGTTGAGGCATTTTTGCGACTAGGTACTCGGTACTTTCCACGTATATATTATCATGCATTTCTTTTTTTTACAGGGTTTGACAAGATTAGGTTAAGGATCCCTAGCTTTATTGACAAGCTATTTTCAGGTTAAGGATTCCTAACTTTATTGACAAGCTAAGAGCTGTTACTTACATCAGCTCATTTGAAAGCATTTTTGTTATGAGACATACAAGTAAGGAACAGGATTAAGTTGGAGCCATCTGTGGGCCAGCATTTTCATTTGATCAACTGACTATCTCGTTGACATCATAATGCTGTACGAATGTGTTCCAGACTCGAGTCATCCTGGGGATAAATGATCTCAGATGAAGTGATGTTCTGGAGAAGGATACAGTCAGAGTGAAGTTGCTGCTTTCTGCCCGTCTTGTGGAATAGACGCTTGCTTCACGCTGTCCTCGAAGTGGATCCAAGTGTGGTACTTTGACAATATTGGACTTGTACATAACAGGAAGGCCACCCACATCCTTCCTGTGTTGAAGGCTCTGCTGAAATGACAAATCTATCCAGGATGGGTCCAGGCGAAGGAAGACGTCTTGCTCTGTTCTCTACTCTGTCAAGCAGTCGCAGATTAGAGGGGGGGGGAGGCAAACCAAGAAAGTGGAGCATATTCAAGGTGTGAGCGTACTTGTGCCTCGTAAAGAATCCTGCAACCCCTACTGTCAAGCAGATGCGAGATAGGACGAAGTGCTGTAAGCTTCCTGGCTGCCTTGTTTGCAAGATTTACGTGGTTCTTCATGGTCAGTTTGGAGTCAAATTTCACCCCAAGGATATCAACTTCTTCACCAGGTACCAACTCCCTCCCATCCATCCTTACTACTGCACCAGCATTACCATCATGGTTCCTCGAGACCATCTGTGTTTTCTCAGGTGCAAATGTTACTTGCCATCTATTTCCCCAAGCTGATATAGCTCTTAGGTGGTGATTGATGTAGCTTAGAGCAACTGGCATTTCTCTCTCTCTCTCTCTCTCTCTCTCTCTGCTTTCGGAGATCAACGTCACATGGTCTGGTCCCAGATTATGCATGATCAACCAGGCTGTTAATGATGGCAACACGTAATCCGACATATAAATCAGACCTAGGATGGTCAGGAACTGATCTGAGGAACTTGTCAAGTTCTCTTGAGCACAGCCAGAAGTCTGCTGTAACTGTCGCTATGCACAAAGGAACGGCACTGAAAACACAGATTTCTGACACTCAATTTTTTTGTGTGCATTCATATCACTCCTTTTTTTTTACTGTATGTACTCGGCACCATCTGCCAAGTTCTTTATTTTCATACAGAATGATTTCAGTGTGCAAGTTTGGAACCTGTCCTCTAGGATCTTCCAAATGTCAGTTATGATGCACGTTTCCTACGTTCCAAGAAATACAGTTGGCGAAACATCAGGTATTCGCAGGAGCTCAGATGCTTGACAGTGTAAATGGACAGTGAAAGTTCTATAAACGTTTTCCAGCTCGGCAATTTCACCTGCCTTGAGTGAGTCGTATTACAGCAGTATTCGGGTCGAGAGAGAGATTTAAAGAGTATAATCACTGGCTCAGCATCACTTGTCCTGAAAGTTCTAGTTATCCAACCATTCATAATTTGCAATAGCATCACTGATCTGATCCTTGAAAAGATCTTCTGACATCACTCCCAAGTCTCTCACCTCTAACTTTCGTTCTATTGAATGGTATGAGTTTGTCCTGTACGTCATCTATATTTTCTCCATTCTTTCATATAAGAACAACTGAAACTTCTCCTCATTGAGCATCATAATGCTGTCTGTGGAAGACTTTTATATTCGCTTGAAGATTTGCCGTGTCCTCGGGGGATGCAACTCTCAAAAAATTCCGAGTGCAATAATTTGTCTGTTGCTAGTACTGTGCCTTGAGGCGAGCTTTTCACTCTGGCAGCGTCCACTATTGCTCTGTTTACTGCTACTGTGGGTTCTATTGGTCAAGAAGTTATATCCATCAGCCCAATTTTACCAGTTATTCCTTCTGCACTCATTTTGTGCGCTATCACACTACGGTCGCACATGTCAAAGGCTTTTGCACAATTAGCTTATGCTACATCAGCATTAGCGTGTCTTCCAGTGTATCCAGGACCACGTCCTAATAGTCTAGCAATTGTGAAAAGGAGTGACCTGCTCTAAACTCATGCTGCCCTGTATTGTGCAACTGTAGCAATTCCATGTGATTGGAAAACTTGGTTCCTAAGACCAATTCAAAGATTTTTGACTATGTGAAGTCAGTGCTATTGGCTTTCAAGCTTTCATGACAGCTTTAGTGTCAGCTTGTAAGCGGGACAATATCAGTGGTTTTCAATGACTGTGGGATGACACCTGTGTTCAAGCTTTTCTTTTTTAGGGAACAATACAATATACATGTGCATGTCAAAAATTACATTCCAAATACTTTATCAGACTCCTCAGAGCTGGGATGTGTTCTCAAGATACAACAGTCATTACCCCTCTGAACTGCAAGACAGATTCTGAAAGAAAAGTAGCTGCTCTGGGATCCTTAGTTTTCCTGACGAGTCTTTTACCCAATCCCTTCAGAACCTTGGATGTGCTCTTTCCCCATGAACCGAGGGTCTCTGTCACTATGGGAACAGATAATGAAGAAGTTCATTGTATTTTCTACACTTTTGGTACTTCCTGAGGGTAGCAGCTGCACCTCCTTTATCCCTGCTGTACTGGAGACAAGTGTCAGCCAGTGTGGCTGACACCTGTCTCCAGTACAGCAAGCTTGTGGTGTAAATATACACGTGTATATTTACACCACAAGCTTGCCGTCTGTCCAGACGGCATTTCGCTGCCATCAGATTTACATAGTTGTTATGGCTCTTACTGCTGAGCAACCAGTTGTTGTAAGACTTCTCTTGATGATAACCATTCCATGCCTTGCAATCTTTCCCTCAGACCTACAGCAGATAAGACCATGCTACCTGAGTTGGTCTGCCAATCCACTGCTGCAGATACACCAGTGTTCAGCGAGGATAGAGGAGGCTGTCGCAGGTGGTTAGAAACTGTTCAACAGCCTCCCATCAAGCATTAGGGGAATTACCAATAAACCCCTGGCTGCCTTCAAGAGAGAGCTGGACAGATACCTAAAGTCAGTGCCGGATCAGCCGGGCTGTGGCTCGTACGTTGGACTGCGTGCGGCCAGCAGTAACAGCCTAGTTGATCAGGCCCTGATCCATCGGGAGGCCTGGTCATGGACCGGGCCGCGGGGGCGTTGATCCCCGGAATAACCTCCAGGTAACCTCCTCAAGGTTCCCGTCACAGGATGGGTTGGTAAAACAAGTTAATTCAGCTTCACAACCTTAGTGGGACACTTCACTACAGTACTGAGGATATCCAAGCATTCAACTCATTGTCATACTCGTGTGAACCACTAAACTTATAAGGGTCATAGTGTTGTGGGTATACGAGTCAATCTTGTATCAAGAGGTTATCAGTAGCATCAAGTAACTCTGCTTTAAGAGTCTCTGTGTAATAGCTGGGTAGACAGGTGGTTGTATTACAGTGTTATGATACACTACAGACTAAGTCTCGTGTAATGGTTTAGAAAACACACAACTTGAACAATGCAACTTATGCAACATTTGAAATGTTTATTAAGGAAATGTTTCGTCCAATACAGAGAAAAACAGTGTAAAATGAGGAGGAGAATGAGGTAATCAGTTCCTCAGGGACTGAACCTCGCTCTTTTCTCTCTGCATTGGACTGAAGAAGCCAATAACTGGTGAAACGTTTCCTCAATAAAGATTTCCATATGTTGTAGAAGTGTGTCATTCTTGAGCAGAGGGTAACCTTACCTCTACCACCTACCCTCTAACATTGAAGACTGCAGTGAGGTGCAGTAACCAGGACTTAGCTTGCCAAGGCTGTCATAGTGCGCTACTCCACCAACCTTAATAACTGGTTTTTAACCGGAGGTTTTTTTTTTTCATAGGTAGTGAGAGGGAGGGAGGGAGGAGGCCGGCGCCGCCACAATGGTGAAGTAGCCAGGGCCAGCCTGGCGCCAATGAAGGGCACAGCTGTGTCTCACCAGACCCACTGCCCAGCCACCACCCGCCCACCTCAACCCCTACCCAGTCCTCACCCAGGCCCACCATCAGAGTCTATTCCCAAACAACCAGTCTCCCAACCCAATACTATCTCCCAAACCCACGCCCAACCCCGTACACTACCGACCGACCCAACCCTGTCCTGCCTTAGCCCACCCTCATAGCCCATTACAACATATCACCCCCTCTCTCACCCCAACAATACCTCCAAAATCCAGGCTCCAGCCCCCCATACCACCGTCTCAGCCCCTACCCTCACTACCACCTCAACCCCTACTTACTCCTGCCCCGGCCCACCCTCATACCAAATCCCCACATATTCCCCTCTCCCACCCCACACTACATCCCCCCCTCCCCCCTCTTTCTCTGCACCCCACACCACCACCTCGGCAACTCCAGCTCGGCGGGAACAAAACCTTTAGTAAGTTTATTCAAGTATACACAAATACAGTTACATGAATTATCATACATAGCAGCATATGTGTACAGAACCCAGAATAACTTAAAAAAGTCAAAGTGACTTATTTCCACTGGGTGTTATAGCTGATGAACCTGTTAATGTAATACGTGACTGTGCTCTCTGCCCTACTGAAGTCTCCCACCTCAGATACACAACACATGTTTCCGATTCCTAAAATTTTGCTTAAGAAAAAATAGAAGATAATCCTCCTCTCCAGAGCAGCACAGAAGACGAAGCAGTCTCTCCCGTCCTTCCCATTCTCAACACTTTCTTTACCATTTAACACTCGTTCTTCACAGCTTCCAAGTTTCCTCTCCTCGGGGTCCCAGTCGCCCATCATCTCCTCTAAGGCATAAATATCCTAAATTCCTGAAAAATGAGACCTGTGCACAAGTGGCTCATTTTTTTTTTAATTTCTCAGTTTTCTGAAGCATTTACATATTAAATTCTTACCAATTGTAAAACACACATCAGTGGGAATACTAAGTCCCTCACACTATACTCTCTGGAATACAAGCAAAACAAAGTTTGTCATAATGTTTACCTGTAACATACTGGAGGGACTAGTCCCATGTCTGAAAATTTAAATTATTGTATAAGTCCATCAAAGACACGGTGATCCATCAAGCAGATGTATATCAAGTCTTCCGGTGCGTTACACACAACAACAGTGTTCAACGAGGGAAAATTTCAGTTATTACGCGACGGAAAATTTAAAGAATAAGGAGGAGGAATGGAGCAGAAGACAAACTCAAAGCATTCAATACAGCGGAAGTTAATGCCAGAGACTTGGGAATGACACTGTCAGAGGATCTGACATTCAAGGATCCCTACATTAGTATAGCATCCATAAGGAAACTGACAGGCTGAATAAGTAGAAAATTCAGCGAGTCACCGAAGATTCTCTTCTAGCCACTTGTCCTCTCTAGGCTATGTATAATGGCCTCCTGCAAGGCAGAAGATATTGCAGAAATGCAAAAGGTAGATAATCTTCACTTCTCATAAAAACAGAGTCAAGAATCTAAAATACTGGGAATATCTAAAATATCTTGACCAGTATTCGTTGGGACACAGGTAGGAAAAATAAATCGTAATTTACATCTGAAAAATTCTGGAGGGACTGGTCTTAAACCTGTGCACTGTAATCACACCATATGAAAACAAGAGACTTGGCAGAGTGCAAAATACCTTAAATGAAAAGCAGGGGGGCAGATGGCTACACAGGGGGAACTCAGACTTTACATTGCTTTCCCTCCACGTACATGGGGGAATTATCATCAAACCACTATATTTAAGAGAGAACTCGGCTGTCTTACGCAAATTAGGCTTTGTGCGGTAGGCACAAACAGCCTGGTCGATCATACCAGGAACAGGGAGGGGGTGACCCCGTATAACAATAACAGCTAAACCCTGGCAGTCCGGCCTCAGGCCAGACTTCCTCCTTGACTACCTGATCAACCAGGCTCTTGCTAGCAGACAGATAAGATTTCGTTCGGATTTTTAACCCCGGAGGGTTAGCCACCCAGGATAACCCAAGAAAGTCAGGGCGTCATCGAGGACTGTCTAACTTATTTCCATTGGGGTCTTTAATCTTGTCCCCCAGGATGCGACCCACACCAGTCGACTAACACCCAGGTACCTATTTGCTGCTAGGTGAACAGGACAACAGGTGTAAGGAAACGTGTCGAATGTTTCCACCCGCCGGGAATCGAACCCGGGCCCTCCGTGTGTGAAGCGGGAGCTTTAGCCACCAGGCCACCATACCCATGACACTGGCTAATATGTCATTTTCCGCAGGTAATCCTCCAGTTGAATGTGAAAACTTCTTTGTCTTGAGAATTGTTAGAGGTTTATTGAAATCCCCCCCCCCCAAAAAAAAAAAAGGTTTCTTAAGCTGGTTGATCAGGTCTTGTTCCTCCATGAGACCTGGTCTAGAACCGAGACGCCAGGGCAATGATCCCCGGAAACGTCCTTCAGGTATCCTTCAGGAAGGTATGTACCCCTCCCCCCACTAATCATCAGTTAGTTCATCATAAAACTCTAGGTGATTCACAAGGCAGGATAGTTGTCTTCAGTGTCTTTCTCAATACTTGAGTGTCCACTCATCATTCGCAGTGTCTTAACCATTACTAGAAATGCTTCCAAAGATCTTACAAAGATCTTATCCCACAGCTGAGTCAACACACTGTAATTCTTAGAAATAAAATTGGTCTAGATAACGACATATAGTTAACTGCTGTATATTTTATACATTGATAGCTGTTTCAGCATCACACTGTTCCAGACTCTGAAGTAAAACCTCTCAGTCTGAGGGACTGACCACCTCAAAACTGCGTCTTCACGGGTGATGGACTGATTACATCGTCTTTACATTTTTACTCCTGCTGCTGCCTCCTCTGTACTCGACTGAAGAAGCCTATTGTACACAATAGGAGTTTCGGAACAAAGATACCTAACTGCTGCACATGTGTCTTAGTTATCAGCTAGTCGGTATAGTACACCATTATCATATACATTTCCCTCTCTGAACAGTAGGATGACGCTTCCTAGTTTCCAGTAATCTGACAACTGAACCACTGCTAGCAGTAACATTTCAATCCTTGTTATAGACATTATATATTATTCAGTTCCTCAGTCACAATACCTACAGTGATATTATGGTCTGGTAACTCGTATATATGGTTACTGGGGGTTGAGTCTCAGCTCCTGGTATCATTTATCTTGTCGCTACTAAGGTCACTCCTAGTTTCGAGTACCTTATCATACCTCTTCTTAAAGCTATATATGGATCCTACCTCTATTATTTCATTCTCCAGGTCTACCTACCAGCAGGTTATGGGGGTCAACACCCAAACGGCCTGGTCCTCGACCAGGTCTCGGGGTGGATCAGGGAATGATCAACCTGGCTGTTACTGCTGGCCGCACACAATTCAGCGAATGAACCACATCCTGACTGGTCTGTCACTGACTTTAGGTGTCCGTTCAGATCCCTCTTAAAGACAGCCAGGGGTTTAATGGTAATCTCCCGTATGTATGCTGGGAGGCAGTTGAACAGTCTTGGGGCCCCTAACACTTTCTGTGTTTTCTTTTAGTGTACTCATGGGGTTCTTGCTTTTCAATGGGGAGGATGTCGCACCGTCTGTCGAAGTTTCTGCTCCCGTATGGAGTGATTTCTATGTTCTGATTTGAGGCCAGTCCCTCGAGGATTTTCCAGGAGTAGATTATGATGCATCTTTCTTACGTACGTTTCAGAGTACAGGACAACAGACTTCAAGCATTCCCAGTAATTAAGGTGCTTGACTGAACTAAACTGTACAGCGAAGGTTCTCTGTACATTCTCTAGATCTGCAATTCTGCCTGCCTTGAATGGGGTTCGTTCCATTCCTGAAGAAATACTTCCTAACAACCATGTGACTCATCTGAGCATTCAACTTGCAGCTGCGCCTTCGTGGTCCTGCTTCCCATCTCTCAAATAATCTCTTCCAATTCACTCTATTAATTCCTCTTAGTATTTTGTACGTTATCAATATTACCCCTGCCCCCCCCTGTCCTCCAGTATCATGAGGACAAGTTCCCTTAACCCCTTCCCGCGTGTGCGTGCGTGCGTGCGTGTGTGTGTGTGTGTGTGTGTGTGTGTGTGTGTGTGTGTGTTGGCAGGTCACATTTGCTCCTGAGAAAATAGGAATAATGAAGGTCTCTAGGCACCTTGATGGTGACGTTGGAGCAGTGTTAAGAATGAATGGGAGAGAATTGGTACCCGGGTATTTAGTTAATATCCTTAGGGTGAAATCTGACTCCAAACTGACGATGAAGAACCACATTACAAATCTTGCAAACACAGACCTGGACGTATCTCGCATTTGCACGACAGTACAGGTTGTGAGATTCGGTACCATGAGTATGTTCCACTTTCTTGGATTGCCTGCCCGCAACAACTCGTCTGTGACTTCTTGACAGTACAGAGAACAGAGCAAGACAGACTCATCTCTCACCTGGACCCGGCCTGGACAGATCCGTCATTTCAGCAGAGCCTTCAACACTGGAGAAATGTGGGTGGCCTTACTGTTATGTACAAGGCCAATGTTGAGAAAGTACCACGCTTGGCTTCACTCCGAGGACAGCAAGTTCTCCAGAACATCACTTCATCTGGGATCATTTATTCCTAGGATGACTCGAGTCTGGAACGTGTTTGTACACAATAAAGTCAGTTGAGCAAATGAAATCGCTGGCCGACAGATGGCTTCAATTTCATCCTATTTCCTATTTTTACATCTCTTAAGAAAAAGGCTTTGAAATTAGAAGATGTAGGTAACAGCTCTTAGCTTGTAAATATTATGAACACTAAACCTGCTGACCAAATGCAGTCCAACAAGGTAAAATTCCATCTGCCACTTTTCTAATTATTTCTCATGCACGCCTCCCATCAAGCATTAGGGGAATTGCCAATAAGCCCCTGGCTGCCTTCAAGAGAGCTGGACAGATACCTAAAGTCAGTGCCGGATCAGCCGGGCTGTGGCTCGTACGTTGGACTGCGTGCGGCCAGCAGTAACAGCCTAGTTGATCAGGCCCTGATCCATCGGGAGGCCTGGTCATGGACCGGGCCGCGGGGGCGTTGATCCCCGGAATAACCTCCAGGTAACCTCCAGGTAACGCATTTTGTGTGTTACTACACCATGATTACACTTGTCCAATGCTTTTACAAAGTCTGTGTATGCTATATCTGTATTCTGTTTGTCCTCCAGTGCAAACAAGACTCGAGTAAACAAAAAAAAAGAATGGCAAACAAGAGGAGACAGAAGAGGAGACAGACAATTTTCCAAATCTAAAGACAATTATATTTTTCCAGTAGTTACTGTCAATCCTTGTGCATATACACAAAATAAACATGAATATTTAGATCAAATTTAGAAAACCATTCAGCTAATTATGAGTGCGACGTATGTACCTGCATATTCATACAGAAATGTTGAATACGTGGGGTGATACATGATACTGCAATACGACGGTGTGATTCCAAGGTTACCATGGAGAGGTGTAATTCTCTACATTCTCTAAGTGTGCAGTTTCACCCAACTTAGAAGTGTATGGTAATATGCAACAACACTGTAGGTCTCAACTCTGCTGCACTAGTTCATGACTTCTACTGCAATATACTTTACGAAGCAACACTCTTAAAATAATGTACTTACGTAGTAATAAATTAGAGGCACTGAAGTTACTTATATTAATTCATACATGAAATTTTTAGTATCAATTATATATAAAATAATGTCGTATTCATCAAATATGTTTACACGTTGACAGCTGTGGGATCATCGCGATCCCCACACACCTGCCTCACCGGTCAAGCTGTTAGTGCCTGCTGCATACTCCAGGTATACGTTCATGCACTCTAAGAACCACCACCACCTGGTTAGTCAGGAACTGCCTACTTAAACACCTCTCGAAGTATCACCAACCTTGAATATCAACAGTGACCTTGACAAATTTCTTTAAACAGTTCGTGATCAGTAGTGTCTAAGGCACTAAGACGCAGGAGTTTCAAAGGAATGTAAACAGGAACTTAGCAAACCTTCGGCTAATCTTTTCAACATATCACTACAAACTGGCATAGTGCCAGACAAGTGGAAAATGGCAAATGTGATATCTATCCGCAAACCAGGAGACAGGTCCTTAACTTTCAACTATAGACCAATAAGTCTAACCTCCATAGTGAGAAAATTTATGGAATCAATAATTGCCGAGACAATTCGTCGCCATCTTGAATGGCATAAACTGATTAATTAATGAATCTCAACAGTGTTTTACAAAAGGGCATTCTTGCCTTACGAATTTATTAATTTTTTTCACTAAGGTATCTGAGGAGGTAAATCATGGTAATGAATATGATAATGTGTACATGGATTTCAGTAAGGCTTTTGATAGTCCCACATCAGAGGCCATAGAGGAAAATTAAGGCACAGAAAAGTAAAAAAAAAAGTCTGCGTAGAGGCGTGGTTGATAGATAGGCAGAAGAGAGTTTACATAAATGGGGAGAATCAGTGTGGAGGCGCGTCACAAACGATGTTCCACAAGAGTCAGTGTTGGGCCCCTTGTTTTTCGCAATATAAATAAATGGCATAGATGAGGGAATAAATAGCGACATAAGCAAGTTTGCCGATGATACCAAAATAAGCCGTCAAATTCGTTCTAATGGTGACATTAGAGCACTCTAGGAAGATTCGAATAGACTGATGCAGTGGTCAGAGAAGTGGCAGATGCAGTTCAATTTAGACAAATTCAAAGTTCTAAGCATTGCACAGGAAAATAACCATGCCACATATAACCTAAATAATATAGATCTTAATATTACTTATTATGAAAAAGATTTAGGAGTTCTGGTTAGAAGTAATCTAAAACCAAGACAACAGTGCATTAGTGTTCACAATAAAGCTACAGAATCCTTGGCTTCATATTAAGAAGTAAAGTATAAATAATAGAAGTCCTCAGGTTGTTCTTCAACTATATATTTTTGGTTAGGCCTCATTTAGACTATGCTGCTCAGTTCTGGTCACAGTATTACAGAATGGATATAAATGCTCTGGAAAACGTACAGAGGAGGATGACAAAGTTGATCCCATGTATCAGAAATCTTTCCTACGAGGATAGACTGAAGGCTTTAAATCTGCACTCTCTAGAAAGGCGTAAAATTAAAGGGGAGGATATAGATGAGGTGTGTAAATAAACAGGAATAAATAAAGGGGATGTAAATAACATGCTACAAGTATCTAACCAAGACAGGACTCGCAGCAATGGTTTCAATTTGGAAAAAATTAGGTTTATAAAGGATATAGGAAAGCACTGGTTTGGTAACAGAGCTGTGGACGGGTGGAACAAACTCCCGAGTATGGTCCCTGAAGCCAAAACCTTGTGTAGTTTTAAAAATAGGTTAGACAAATACATGAGTGGGTGTGGGTGGATGAGACTTGCACCTGACTGGCTTTGACCAGTCAGGTAGGTACTTGAATTTGTCAAGCATGGGCCAGTAGGCCTGCTGCAGTGCTCCTTCCTTCTTATGTTCTTAAGACAGCATGTAACACTAACAATCCTGTGATGTTTTGCCATCCATTGGCTTTATCGACACAAATTCTGGAACATAATTTGAAGACAGTAGAACTATATACAAAAGATGAGGTAATCACTCCCTCAGCCTTGGAGTTGGTGTGAAGAGCACCGTAGTCTTGAAGATTCTGGAGCACAGGCGATACGATACGATACGATACGATAGATTCTAGGTAAGACCCCAAGAAGGGGTGAGTGGGGAAGTGGGGATAGAGGAAGAATAGGTTGGTTAGAGGAAGGGTTATTGTAAGAGGGAAAGAACCAGGGCTTAACCCAGTAGCTGAGCTGAAAGCGATTCAGGAGTTTGCGCAACTAAGTGACTGGTCGGGGGGAAGGGGGAGCAGCGACAAAGCGTTCATCGCATGGTACAAGGGCTTTATTAAGGTCCATACCTGTGAGTTACAGGTTAGTGAGTCAAGATTTTAGCAAGGTTATTTGTATATAGGAATTGGGTCAGGAGCTAGTAACGAGTAGAAGAGGTTGTGTGTGTTTGCTGGTCTGCGTATTTCGTCGTCTAGGTATGAGGTCCAGTAGTCATGTTTGGTCTCTAGTCTGTCTATTTGTTTATCGCTAAGCTGTTTCCAGTACACGTTTAGAGCAGGGATGTTCGCACGGGCGTGGATGGACTCACTTGTGATGAATTCATCCCATCGGGTGTTGAGCACCCAGCGTAAGGCTTTGTTCTGGATGCGTTGTAGTTTACGTCTGTTTGTCACAGCTGCTAGGGAGAGGGCTAGTGGGCAGTAAGTTATTAGTGGACGGATGAGGGCTTTGGACAGCCCCGACAGGGTCTTGGATGCAATGGCTTGCTTCTGGTTGATGTGTTTGTGTATACGCATGTAGTCTAGATTGACTCCTAATACGTTGGTTGACTGTGAGACAGGGATGTTTTGGTGGGTATCTGCTATCCTGAGTGTTACTGGAGGTTACTGAGGTTGGAGAGTTGAAGGAGGAGGTCTTGCTTCTCCGGGAGGAGATTAGGAGGCTGAAGGTCCACCTCAATGGGTCTGGGAGAGAGTGTGAGGTGGCTGGAGTTGTGGGGAATGAGACTTCTAGCAGTGAGGTGCAGTCTGTCTCTCGCTGTGATGAGGCTGTAGTTGGGGAGGTAGCAACGGCTACCAGCAGTGAGGTGCAGCCCAGCACCTGCTACAAGTGGCGAGTTGTTCACAGTAATGGGAGGCGCATCAGAGTAAGGAAAGTTAAGAGTGAAGATCTGAAGGTAGGAAATCGCTTCTCTGTTCTCCAGGATGAATGTACTTCAGTGGCCAGTGAAGGTAAGGGTACTACTGCCCCTGCTAATGAAGGTAAGCGCATTCTTGTGGTTGGTGACTCTCAGGTAAGATATATTGACCGTGCTTTTTGTAATAGGAATAAGAAGATGAGAGATAGAGTGTGCTTCCCTGGAGCTGGTGTTGGGGACATTGTCAACAGGCTGGATAATATCATGTCAGGTAATGGGAACAAGCCCATTATCTGTCTCAGTGCTGGTGGAAATGATATTGGGAAGGGTAGGAGAGAAGAGCTGCTAGATAAGTACAGGTCAGCTATAGATTTCATTAAGTCTAAGGGAGGGATCCCAATCATATGTAGCATCTTGCCTAGAAGGGGAGTAGGAAATGAATGGTTGTCTAGGGCAATTGGTGTAAATTGCTGGCTAGACAGATACTGCAAGGAACTTGCAATCCCATTCATTGACAACTGGAACAACTTTTATGGCAAACATGATATGTATGCAAGGGATGGGGTACATCTCTCTGGGGCAGGGGTGGTAGCACTTGCAGACTCGATTGAGAAGGCCATTGGTGAAATGCCTATGATTTTAAACTGATGGAAGATAGAGGTATGGGTGTGTGTGGGAAACAAGCAGGTTGCAACACTAGGGTTGGAAACAGTAAATGTATAAAAGGCATTCAGCATGAAGTTATAAATAAAGACAATAGAACAGGTCAGCAAACAAAGGGGGACAGCAGAGGCCAGCAAGGGACTAGCTCCCTTAAGGTTTACTATACTAATAGCAGGAGTGTTAGAAATAAGATAGATGAGCTAAGATTAATTGCAAGTGCAGGAAACATAGATATTATTGCTATAACAGAGACCTGGCTCAATCTGAAAGATAGAGAGATGCCCTCTGAATGTCACATACAAGGCTATAAATTATTCCACACTGACAGGGTCAACAGGAAAGGTGGTGGAGTAGCGATGTATGTCAGAGACAACTTAAATTGTTGTGTTAGACAAGATATTAAATTAGAAGCGTCAGCCACTGAATCTGTTTGGTTACAGCTTCTCGAGGGCCGAGAAAAACTAATTTTGGGTGTGATTTACAGGGCCCCAAATCTTGATAGGGAGTGCAGTAAACTTCTATGGGACGAAATTCGTAAGGCATCTACATACGAAAATGTTGTGCTAATGGGAGATTTCAACTATAGACAGATTGACTGGAGCAATTTGACAGGAAATTTAGAGTCGGGTGACTTTCTTGACACGATCCAGGATTGTTTTTTTAAAACAGTTTGTGACAGAGCCAACTAGGGGAAATAACCTCCTTGACTTGGTTCTTGCCAGTAGGGAAACACTAATTAATAATCTTGAGGTTAATGATGAGCTTGGGGAGAGTGATCACAAATCACTCAGTTTTAATATATCATGGAATTCCCCTAATAATGGCAATCAAGTCTCCGTCCCTGACTTTCGCTTGGCTGATTTCATAGGACTGAAAAATTACTTAGGTGGGCTGAACTGGAATGACCTGACTAAGGGTCAGGTAGGTGGTGATGGTTGCCGATATGATGCTTTCCAGGGCATAGTTCTAGCTGCTCAGTCAAATTATGTTCCAAATAGGGAAATCAGATCAAACAAAAATGATCCTAAATGGATGAACAATAGATTAAAATATCTGATTGGTCAAAAGAGAGGCATATATAGGCAAATCAAAAGAGGAGAGGGGCAATTAAGAAATCGATATATTCAGTTAAAGAGAGAAATAAAAAAGGGAATTAGAAAAGCAAAAAGAGATTATGAGGTTAAAGTTGCAAAAGAATCGAAGACTAACCCAAAAGGATTCTTTCAGGTATACAGAAGTAAGAACAGGGACAAGATAGGCCCACTCAAAAGTTCCTCGGGTCAGCTCACTGACAGTGATAAGGAAATGTGTAGAATTTTTAACACATACTTCCTCTCAGTTTTTACACAGGAGGATACCAGCGATATTCCAGTAATGATAAATTATGTAGAACAGGACGATAATAAACTGTGCACTATTAGGGTCACAAGTGACATGGTCCTTAGGCAAATAGATAAATTAAAACCTAACAAATCCCCAGGCCCTGATGAACTGTATGCAAGGGTTCTAAAGGAATGTAAAGAGGAGCTTAGCACACCTTTGGCTAATCTTTTCAACATATCACTACAAACTGGCATGGTGCCAGATAAGTGGAAAATGGCAAATGTGATACCTATTTTCAAAACAGGTGACAGGTCCTTAGCTTCGAACTATAGACCAATAAGCCTAACCTCCATAGTGGGAAAATGTATGGAATCAATAATTGCCGAGGCAGTTCGTAGCCATCTTGAAAAGCATAAATTAATCAACGAATCTCAGCATGGTTTTACAAAGGGGCGTTCCTGCCTTACGAATTTATTAACTTTTTTCACTAAGGTATTTGAGGAGGTAGATCATGGTAATGAATATGATATTGTATATATGGACTTCAGTAAGGCTTTTGACAGGGTCCCACATCAGAGACTATTGAGGAAAATTAAAGCACATGGAATAGGAGGAGAAATTTTTTCCTGGATAGAGGCATGGTTGACAAATAGGCAGCAGAGAGTTTGCATAAATGGGGAGAAATCAGAGTGGGGAAGCGTCACGAGCGGTGTTCCACAGGGGTCAGTGTTGGGCCCCCTGCTGTTCACAATCTACATAAACGACATAGATGAGGGCATAAAGAGCGACATCGGCAAGTTTGCCGATGACACCAAAATAGGCCGTCAAATTCATTCTGACGAGGACATTCGAGCACTCCAGGAAGATTTGAATAGACTGATGCAGTGGTCGGAGAAGTGGCAGATGCAGTTTAATATAGACAAATGCAAAGTTCTAAATGTTGGACAGGACAATAACCATGCCACATATAAACTAAATAATGTAGATCTTAATATTACGGATTGCGAAAAAGATTTAGGAGTTCTGGTTAGCAGTAATCTGAAACCAAGACAACAGTGCATAAGTGTTCGCAATAAAGCTAATAGAATCCTTGGCTTCATATCAAGAAGCATAAATAATAGGAGTCCTCAGGTTGTTCTTCAACTCTATACATCCTTGGTTAGGCCTCATTTAGATTATGCTGCACAGTTTTGGTCACCGTATTACAGAATGGATATAAATTCTCTGGAAAATGTACAAAGGAGGATGACAAAGATGATCCCATGTATCAGAAACCTTCCCTATGAGGATAGACTAAGGGCCCTGAAACTGCACTCTCTAGAAAGACGTAGAATTAGGGGGGATATGATTGAGGTGTATAAATGGAAGACAGGAATAAATAAAGGGGATGTAAATAGTGTGCTGAAAATATCTAGCCTAGACAGGACTCGCAGCAATGGTTTTAAGTTGGAAAAATTCAGATTCAGGAAGGATATAGGAAAGTACTGGTTTGGTAATAGAGTTGTGGATGAGTGGAACAAACTCCCAAGTACCGTTATAGAGGCCAGAACGTTGTGTAGCTTTAAAAATAGGTTGGATAAATACATGAGTAGATGTGGGTGGGTGTGAGTTAGACCTGATAGCTTGTGCTAACAGGTCGGTTGCCGTGTTCCTCCCTTAAGTCAATGTGACCTGACCTGACTAGGTTGGGTGCATTGGCTTAAGCCGGTAGGAGACTTGGACCTGCCTCGCATGGGCCAGTAGGCCTTCTGCAGTGTTCCTTCGTTCTTATGTTCTTATGTTTCTTGTGGTGGAAGTAGGTGATTTTGGATTTTGCAGGGTTGGTTTTTATTCTCCATTTTTGTTCCCAGTGTGTGATCTGGTCTACTTCGACTTGTGTTCTGCGGGCTAGAGTGGTTATTTGATTGTGTGTGGTGAGTTGGGTGATGTCGTCTGCATATGCAAGTGTGATGGTGGAGTCAAAGGCAGGTGTTGGGATGTCGTTGGTGTAAAGGATGTAGAGGGTGGGTGAGAGGACTGAACCCTGAGGAACTCCAGCATGTAGTGGGAAGTACTGTGAGAAGCATCCCTGGAACTTAATCCTCATGGTCCTACCATCCAGGAAGTTACATAGTAGTTTGCTGATAGTCCGAGGGAGGTCGAAGTTGGTACAAAGTTTGAACTTTAGACCATTGTACCACACTGTGTCAAAGACTTTTTCTACATCTTTAGCTACTAGAGCTGTCTTTTTTCTTTGGTGTTGGTTTATGTGGATGTAGTTTAGAATTAAATTGAGTGCGTCTTGGGTGGAGCGGTTTGATCTGAAGCCAAATTGGCCATTATATAAGAGGGAGTTTGTTTCGAGATGTCTACGTAGTCGTGAGTTTATGATTTTTTCATAAATCTTTCCCAGTACTTCAAGCAGGCTGATGGGGCGGTAGTTTTTGGGGTCAGAGTGGTTTTTATTGGGTTTTGGGATGAGGATAGCAATGGCTGCTTTGAAGAGAGTGGGGAAGTAGCCGGATGCTAGTGATGCATTGAGTAAAATGAATGGGTTAGTTGTAGTAGTAGCTGCGAAGGTCATGTAGATGTATGTCCTCTGACATCTACATAACCTACATGACAATTAACCCATCCCTTTGGGTATGACCTACTTCCACTGGGGAATCCCACCTACTATTGACTATGCCCTCGTCTGCTACACGCCCCTTTCCACCTGACGTTAGTATACAAGCGCCAGCGTCCTTGCCTGTACTTCAGAACCTTCACGACCACGGTGCACACCAACTCCAAGGCTGAGGGACTGATTACCTCATCTTTTGTAGTTCTGTCTTCAAATTATGTCCTAGAATTTGTATTGATAAAGCCACTGGATGGCGAAACGTCTACAATAAAGATACCCAGATGTTGTACGTGTCTTAATTTTCATCTTGTCGGTACTGTACACTATTCTTGTACAACTAACAATCCTGACTGCCCATGACGTCGTCATCCAGAAGGCGTGGTCAGAGACCAGACCTCGGGAGCAATGCTACCCGAAATTAACAGGTATAAGGATACAGAAGCCGGTATCTTGACTATAATTGGGTTGGCACTCCTGAACGGTACAGCCGTTAGTGATTCTGGTTCCTACGAAGAAACAGGGAGCACCTACCTCCTGGGTAAGTGCACTCGTTCTTGTAGATAAATCTCGCTTTCCCTGCGGGAGACACTGTCTAGTCCGTCTTTAGTACTCACCTGCAAAATAAATTATCTTGATATAAAGGACAAATATTACATCAACATAAATTATCTTGATAAAAAGACAAATATTATATTACATCTTGATAACACAAAAATAATGGGGTTTAAAGTCTATAGACTACATGAGGGTCATTAAGGCTGCATGTAGCCTGTTCACTACCAGTCAAGAATGTCTAAATCCCTGAAGTAGAGTTTAATATACACGTAACTCATGGTGTATAATGCCTCTCTCAAGAGCATAAACAAGACAAAAACAAAATAACAGTAATATCTAAGTACGAATGTAATTGAATGTTGAAATTCCCTTTGACCTTCAAGTTAAATCTTCCACGTATGATTACCTAGTTCTGTTTGCAAAGAATTGACTCAGCTCTTTGACCAGCCTCTTAACTCTGACTGGCCAGTTTACTAATTCACAACTTCCAAGGCATACTCATATATACTTTTGAAACTGTGTAGTTTGCCTCCAACACTTCGAGTGAAGCAATAGTACACGTGATATTTACAGTTTGTTTTGACCGTGTAGTGACTCAGCGAAGGCAGAAAGGCTTTAAGTGGGCAAACTGTTAAAATGGATCAGTCAGCTGCAAGCTATAAGCTACACAGAGACGGGTAGGAGCACCTGTAAATCTGTTTTTACCAGTGAGATGTGTGTGTCTGATCTTCAATCGACAGAGATTTGTCTCGAGGTGACGATTCCTGGTGCAGGAGAGTCAAACAGCAGGAGAGTCAAACACCAATGTCCAGTAAAACCCTGAAAAACTTGCTGCTTGGCTGTAAAGTCCACCTGCCCTCCCAAGTCACTAAGGCTAGAATGGGCTACAGCAGCCTCAGCATCTCCAGTGAGCCACTGACAACAATACGATCCTCACTGAGGACAAGATACAGTTATTCTGTTGTAGAAAGATTGAGGAAATAAAGAGAAGAACATAGTATAAAACAAACTTGAAAGGTTTAATAGAGCGTAAGACTATTGCGAAATACCTGAGAATGATCATACAAGAAGATTTAACCTTCAAGGATCACAGTAATATCACCATCACAACTGCAAGAAAAATGATAGGCTGGATAACTAGAACCTCCAAAACAAGGGATGCCAAGAAAATTATGATACTCGAAGTCTCTTCTAATACTTCAGGTTGTACTCTATTCGGAGCAGGTGAAATTGGAGACCTTTAACATTTGTAAAGAACCTTCACCGCAAGTACAGATTCTGTCAAGCACCTAAATTACTGGAAACGAAGGCGAAAGAAATGCATACAATCTACAAGATGAAAATATAAAAAGAACTGGCCCTAAATCTGCACACACAAATCATTCCCCCACGAAAGTAAGAGGCTTGGCAGACGATGCAAAATATTCCAATGAAAAGTAGAGGGTGCAATGAGTCCACTAAGGGTAGATCAAGACGTCAACGTCCTCACTTACTTTACGAGGAATACTAACAGACCCCCGACTATCAATAAAGAACTGGGCCAGTTTCTTAAGTCAGTTTTTGATCAGCCAAACTGTGGTGTTTATGTGCGGCCTACACAAACAGCCTGAATGCTAAGGGTATCCCCCTGAAGGCCCGGTATGGGACCGAGCCGCAAGGGTGCTGGCCCCAGGAACACACTGCAAGTAGACTCCAGATAGGTAGACACCAACTTGGATTACCTTTGATGAGTTGAGTGTTTTTCTACTCCCAGAGCACGGCCTAGGGCCAGGCTTGGACACAAAATTGTGCATGGTTGTCCAGCGCGAGACGACGACCTAACTACTACTAAACATCATAGCTTTGATATACCTTTGAAGAGTTTCGAGAGTTTATCTACTCTCTGAGCCCGGCCATGGGCCAGGCTCGTCTGGTGCTTGCCTTGTCAACGAGGCTGTTGTTGCTGGAGGCTCACTGCCCCACATATCCATCACAGCCTTGTTGATCTGGCACCTGGTGAAGATACTTGTCCAATTTCCTCTTGAAGGCTTCTACACTTGTTCCAGCAGTGTTTCTGATATCTTCTGGTAAGATGTTGAATAGTCTGGGACCCCGAATGTTGATACAGTGTTCCCTTATTGTTCCCACCGCACCCCTGCTCCTCACTTGGTTTATTTTACACTTCCTCCCGTATCTCTCACTCCAGTATGTTATGGCAGTGTGCAGATTTGGGACCAAGCCCTCGAGTATTTTCCAGGTATATATTATCATGTATCTCTCTCTCCTCCGCTCCAATGAAAACACATGTTCAAGACTTGCAGGTGTTCCCAGTAGTTTAGGTGCTGTACTGGCTCAATGTGAGCCGTAAACGCTCTCTGCCTTGAACGGGGCCGTCAGCACTGAACAATATTCTAAGTGAGGGAGCACTAGCAATTTGAAGAGTGTCACCATCGGGCCAGACTGGCCAACAGTATACCAAGAAAAGGAAAATATACCTCAATGGTAAACTGAGTACAAAGTGAACCGAGAACCAACTAAGACAGCTGTCAGGACGAGAGCAGTTAAGATTTTATCTCCAAGTGTGAAGAATTAGACACATGTGCAACATCTGGGTATCTTTATTGTAAACGTTTCGCCATCCAGTGGCTTTATCAATACAATACAAGGACATAATGTGAAGAATTACATACAAAAGATGAGGTAAACAGTCCCTCAGCCTTGGACTTGAACAGCACCGTAGTCTTCAAGTCTTGAAGACTTGGACTTGGTGTTGTTCACAAAGTCCAAGGCTGCATTCTTTTCAAGATGATGGACTGATTACATCGAATCCAGGCTGAGGGACTGATTACATCGAATCCAGGCTGAGGGACTGATTACATCAAATCCAGGCTGAGGGACTGATTACCTCAAACTCCTCCTGATCTTCACCATTCTTGTTTAGAGCTGATGGAACCACTGCGTGGCGAAAAGTTTCCTATATAGAGATACCCAAGTGTTGCACATGTGTGTAATTCGTCAGTAGTGACGGTCTATTATTCTGTGACAGTAGTGACGGTATATCATTCTGTGACAGTAGTGACAGTATCATTGTGGCAGTAGTGACGGTCAATCATTGTGACAGTAGTGACGGTCAATCATTGTGTGACAGTAGTGACGGTATATTCTGCGACAGTAGTGACGGTCTATCATTGTGGCAGTAGTGACGGTCGATCATTGTGACAGTAGTGACGGTCAATCATTGTGTGACAGAAGTGACGGTCTATCATTATGTGACAGTAGTGAGGGTCTATCATTATGTGACAGTAGTGAGGGTCTATCATTCTGTGACAGTAGTGACGGTCTATCATTCTGTGACAGTGACGGTCATTGTGTGACAGTAGTGACGGTCAATCATTGTGTGACGTGACAGTAGTGACGGTCTATCATTGTGTGACAGTAGTGACGGTCTATCATTGTGTGACAGTAGTGACGGTCTATCATTGTGTGACACTAGTGACGGTCTATCATTGTGGGACAGTAGTGACGGTCTATTGTGTGACAGTAGTGACGGTCTAGCACTGTGACAGTAGTGACGGTCTATCACTGTGACAGTAGTGACGGTCTATCACTGACAGTAGTGACGGTCTATCACTGTGACAGTAGTGACGGTCTATCACTGTGACAGTAGTGACGGTCTATCACTGTGACAGTGACGGTCTGTCACTGTGACAGTAGTGACGGTCTGTCACTGTGACAGTAGTGACGGTCTGTCACTGACAGTAGTGGTCTATCGCTGTGACAGTAGTGACGGTCTATCACTGTGACAGTAGTGACGGTCTATCACTGACAGTAGTGACGGTCTATCACTGTGACAGTGACGGTCTATCACTGTGACAGTGACGGTCTATCACTGTGACGGTAGTGACGGTCTATCATTGTGGCAGTAGTGACGGTCAATCATTGTGACAGTAGTGACGGTCAATCAGTGTGACAGTAGTGACGGTCAATCATTGTGACAGTAGTGACAGTCTATCATTGTGGCAGTAGTGACGGTCAATCATTGTGACAGCAGTGACGGTCAATCATTGTGTGACAGAAGTGACGGTCTATCATTATGTGACAGTAGTGACGGTCTATCATTATGTGACAGTAGTGACGGTCTATCATTATGTGACAGTAGTGACGGTCTATCATTGTGACAGTAGTGACGGTCTATCATTCTGTGACAGTAGTGACGGTCTATCATTGTGTGACAGTAGTGACGGTCTATCATTGTGTGACAGTAGTGACGGTCTATCATTGTGTGACAGTAGTGACGGTCTATTGTGTGACAGTGACGGTATATTGTGTGACAGTAGTGACGGTCTAGCACTGTGACAGTGACGGTCTATCACTGACAGTAGTGACGGTCTATCACCGTGACAGTAGTGACGGTCTATCACTGTGACAGTAGTGACGGTCTATCACTGTGACAGTAGTGACGGTCTATCACTGTGACAGTGACGGTCTGTCACTGTGACAGTAGTGACGGTCTGTCACTGACAGTAGTGGTCTATCACTGTGACAGTAGTGACGGTCTATCACTGTGACAGTAGTGACGGTCTATCACTCACAGTAGTGACGGTCTATCACTGTGACAGTGACGGTCTATCACTGTGACAGTGACGGTCTATCACTGTGACGGTAGTGACGGTCTATCACTGTGACGCTAGTGACGGTCTATCACTGTGACGGAAGTGAGGTTCTATCACTGTGACAGTAGTGACGGTCTATCACTGTGACAGTAGTGACGGTCTATCACTGTGACGGTAGTGACGGTCTATCACTGTGACGGTAGTGACGGTCTATCACTGTGACGGTAGTGACGGTCTGTCACTGAGACAGTGACGGTCTGTCACTGACAGTAGTGACGGTCTGTCACTGTGACAGTAGTGACGGTCTATCACTGTGACAGTAGTGACGGTCTATCACTGTGACAGTAGTGACGGTCTATCACTGACAGTGACGGTCTATCACTGTGACAGTAGTGACGGTCTATCACTGTGACAGTAGTGACGGTCTATCACTGTGACGGTCTATCACTGTGACAGTAGTGACGGTCTATCACTGACAGTAGTGACGGTCTATCACTCTGAAGGTAGTGACGGTCTATCACTGACGGTAGTGACGGTCTATCACTGTGACAGTAGTGACGGTCTATCACTGACAGTAGTGACGGTCTATCACTGTGACGGTAGTGACGGTCTATCACTGACAGTAGTGACGGTCTATCACTGTGACGGTAGTGACGGTCTAGCACTGTGACGGTAGTGGCGGTCTATCACTGTGACGGTAGTGACGGTCTCACTGTGACGGTAGTGATGGTCTATCACTGTGACAGTAGTGACGGTCTATCACTGTGACAGTGACGGTCTATCACTGTGACAGTAGTGACGGTCTATCACTGACAGTGACGGTCTATCACTGACTGACGGTCTATAACTGTGACAGTAGTGATGGTCTATCACTGTGACAGTAGTGACGATCTATCACTGACAGTAGTGACGGTCTATCACTGACAGTAGTGACGGTCTATCACTCTGAAGGTAGTGACGGTCTATCACTGACGGTAGTGACGGTCTATCACTGTGACAGTAGTGACTGTATCACTGTGACAGTAGTGACGGTCTATCACTGACAGTAGTGACGGTCTATCACTGTGACGGTAGTGACGGTCTAGCACTGTGACGGTAGTGACGGTCTATCACTGTGACAGTAGTGACGGTCTATCACTGTGACGGTAGTGACGGTCTATCACTGTGACAGTAGTGACGGTCTAGCACTGTGACGGTAGTGACGGTCTAGCACTGTGACGGTAGTGACGGTCTAGCACTGTGACGGTAGTGACGGTCTAGCACTATGACGGTAGTGACGGTCTAGCACTGTGACGGTAGTGACGGTCTAGCACTGTGACGGTAGTGACGGTCTTGCACTGTGACGGTAGTGACAGTCTAGCACTGTGACGGTAGTGACGGTCTATCACTGTGACGGTAGTGACAGTCTATCACTGTGACGGTAGTGACGGTCTATCACTGTGACGGTAGTGACGGTCTATCACTGTGACAGCAGTGACGGTCTATCACTGTGACAGTAGTGACGGTCTATCACTGTGACAGTAGTGACGGTCTATCACTGTGACGGTAGTGACGGTCTATCACTGTGACAGTAGTGACGGTCTATCACTGTGACAGTAGTGACGGTCTATCACTGTGACAGTAGTGACGGTCTATCACTGTGACAGTAGTGACGGTCTATCACTGTGACGGTAGTGACGGTCTATCACTGTGACAGTAGTGACGGTCTATCACTGTGACAGTAGTGACGGTCTATCACTGTGACGGTAGTGACGGTCTATCACTGTGACGGTAGTGACGGTCTATCACTGTGACGGTAGTGACGGTCTAGCACTGTGACGGTAGTGATGGTCTATCACTGTGACGGTAGTGACGGTCTATCACTGTGACAGTAGTGACGGTCTATCACTGTGACGGTAGTGACGGTCTATCACTGTGACGGTAGTGACGGTCTATCACTGTGACGGTAGTGACGGTCTATCACTGTGACAGTAGTGACGGTCTATCACTGTGACAGTAGTGACGGTCTATCACTGTGACGGTCTATGACTGTGACGGTAGTGACGGTCTATCATTTATGAACAAGATGGCAGCGAAATATTAAAAAAAAATTCACTTTGTATACACTTTTTTTTTTACTTTCCGGTGTTTCTCTTATTTTTAAATGCTTCATAAACCTTTGACAAGTTTCACCTGGTCCGTGTCCGTGCCGTGGGGACGGTGTTTCAGCGTCCGTGCCGTGGGGACGGTGTTTCAGCGTCCGTGCCGCGGGGACGGTGTTTCAGCGTCCGTGCCGTGGGGACGGTATTTCAGCGTCCGTGCCGTGGGGACGGTGTTTCAGTGTCCGTGCCGCGGGGACGGTGTTTCAGTGTCCGTGCCGCGGGGACGGTGTTTCAGTGTCCGTGCCGCGGGGACGGTGTTTCAGTGTCCGTGCCGTGGGGACGGTGTTTCAGCGTCCGTGCCGTGGGGACGGTGTTCCAGTGTCCGTGCCGCGGGGACGGTGTTCCAGTGTCCGTGCCGTGGGGACGGTGTTTGAGTGTCCGTGCCGTGGGGGACGGTGTTTCAGCGTCCGTGCCGTGGGGACGGTGTTTCAGTGTCCGTGCCGCGGGGACGGTGTTTCAGTGTCCGTGCCGCGGGGACGGTGTTTCAGTGTCCGTGCCGCGGGGACGGTGTTTCAGTGTCCGTGCCGCGGGGACGGTGTTTCAGTGTCCGTGCCGCGGGGACGGTGTTTCAGTGTCCGTGCCGCGGGGACGGTGTTTCAGCGTCCGTGCCGTGGGGACGGTGTTTCAGCGTCCGTGCCGGGGGGGACGGACTATCAGCGTCCGTGCCGCGGGGACGGAGTTTCAGCGTCCGTGCCGTGGGGACGGTGTTTCAGCGTCCGTGCCGTGGGGACGGTGTTTCAGCGTCCGTGCCGTGGGGACGGTGTTTCAGCGTCCGTGCCGTGGGGACGGTGTTTCAGGGTCCGTGCCGTGGGGACGGTGTTTCAGTGTCCGTGCCGTGGGGACGGTGTTTCAGTGTCCGTGCCGCGGAGACGGTGTTTCAGTGTCCGTTTCGTGGAGACGGTGTTTCAGTGTCCGTGCCGCGGGGACGGTGTTTCAGTGTCCGTGCCGTGGGGACGGTGTTTCAGCGTCCGTGCCGTGGGGACGGTGTTTCAGCGTCCGTGCCGTGGGGACGGTGTTTCAGCGTCCGTGTCGTGGGGACGGTGTTTCAGCGTCCGGGCCGCGGGGACGGTGTTTCGGTGTCCGTGCCGCGGAGACGGTGTTTCAGTGTCCGTTTCTTGGAGACGGTGTTTCAGGGTCCGTGCCGTGGGGACGGTGTTTCAGCGTCCGTGCCGCGGGGACGGTGTTTCAGCGTCCGTGCCGTGGGGACGGTGTTCCAGTGTCCGTGCCGCGGGGACGGTGTTTCAGTGTCTGTGCCGCGTGGACGGTGTTTCAGTGTCCGTGCCGCGGGGACGGTGTTTCAGTGTCCGTGCCGCGGGGACGGTGTTTCAGTGTCCGTGCCGCGGGGACGGTGTTTCAGTGTCCGTGCCGCGGGGACGGTGTTTCAGCGTCCGTGCCGTGGGGACGGTGTTTCAGGGTCCGTGCCGTGGTGACGGTGTTTCAGTGTCCGTGCCGCGGGGACGGTGTTTCGGTGTCCGTGCCGCGGGGACGGTGTTTCAGTGTCCGTGCCGCGGGGACGGTGTTTCGGTGTCCGTGCCGCGGGGACGGTGTTTCGGTGTCCGTGCCGCGGGGACGGTGTTTCAGTGTCCGTGCCGCGGGGACGGTGTTTCAGTGTCCGTGCCGTGGGGACGGTGTTTCAGTGTCCGTGCCGTGGGGACGGTGTTTCAGTGTCCGTGCCGCGGGGACGGTGTTTCAGTGTCAGTGCCGCGGGGACGGTGTTTCAAGAACAACCAAATATTGAACAAATTCAGGTGACATTAGGAGGTAGCGGAAATAACCTTCAAGAACTGTGCTAGAAGAATAGAATGGAAGAAAAAAAGGGTGGATAAGGAGTAGGGAGAAGGGAGAGGATTAAAAAAGAAAGATGTGGATGGGGAAGAGGTGTTAGGGGTAAGAGAAAAGGTGAGGAAAAGGAATGGAGGCGAGGGAGAGCAGCAGGTACCGTTGGGAAGGGTGGTGTCACCTCCATATATGGGGTACTGACCACAGGGGTTATTGGGATTACTTTCGTTCATCTTTCTAAGAGCATACCTGGAGGATGGGTTCAAAACTAAGGTTCTACCTTAAACTCCAGCTTTAAGATAACTCTTAAGTGAAGGCAGATGAGCAATATGAGGTTAATACATTTTAAATAGTCTTTGGTTCACTGCCCCAGCAACACTTTCCGTCCCGGCCTCAAGCGTCAATGAAATGTTATAAATATTATAACTAAAACGGAATAAGACACGTGCAACTGTTAGGTATCATTAGGCTTCTTTTGTCGAGTACACAAGAGCAGAAGCAGTAGAGATGTAAAGACGATGTAATCATACAGCATTTTAAGAAATTTGTTAGATTTACCCGTCATCATATATATGTACCAGAGAAACACATCAGTTGTGCCAGTACAACATTTAACAGACTTGGCAATCTGGTCTGAGACTAGGCTTCTTTGTTGACTGGTGAACCAGGTCGCTGCTCATGCTGTGCCTAACAAATAATACAAGTGCTAAATATAAATATTCACACAAACTGTGAAAATAAAGGCAGGCGTGCAAATTAACGGCTCACTTAATACAGTCACATTTAGACTTTAGTATCAAACTCATTTCCTAGCAATAATTCACTACTACATAAGAGTGAAAAAATTATGTACACCACTCGGCAAAGTATATTGTGCTGATGTACGTAAGAGTGAGCGCCAAGCTTACAGTAAAGTTATGAAGCCTATCTGGACACGTATTTCCCGGTAATTGATCCCATTCCAAGCTTCTCAAGAATTTCATTAAAATTTCAAATCTTACCTACTCAAACTAAACTTATGGGGGATACCATCCTCGCAGAACGATTCATGGTAAATAAAGTAGATGATTATAGCAACAACTGTATTAACCATTACCACAGAATTACAGAAGCATTGGAAGAAAACCAATATGCAGATGTATACACCGATTTTGCTAAGTCATTTAACAGGCACGTCAGTTCGCCTGTTTTATGTTATTTATCGCCTATAATCTACCTTGTCAACAAATACCGTCATCACAGTGGAGACGGGGTAGAGTCATCACAGTGGAGAGGGGTAGAGTCACCAGAGTGGAGAGGGGGTAAAGTCATCACAGTGTAGAGGGGATAGAGTCACCACAGTGGAGAGGGGGTAGAGTCATCATAGTGGAGAGGGGGTAGTCATCACAGTGGAGAGGGGGTAGAGTCATCACAGTGGAGAGGGGGTAGAGTCATCACAGTGGAGACGGGGTAGAGTCATCACAGTGGAGAGGGGGTAGAGTCACCACAGTGGAGAGGGGTAGAGTCACCACAGTGGAGAGGGGTAGAGTCACCACAGTGGAGAGAGGGTAGAGTCATCACAGTGGAGAGGGGTAGTCACCACAGTGGAGAGGGGGTAGAGTCATCACAGTGGAGACGGGGTAGAGTCACCACAGTGGAGAGGGGTAGAGTCACCACAGTGGAGAGGGGGTAGAGTCATCACAGTGGAGAGGGGTAGAGTCACCACAGTGGAGAGGGGTAGAGTCACCACAGTGGAGAGGGGGTAGAGTCACCACAGTGGAGAGGGGGTAGAGTCACCACAGTGGAGAGGGGGTAGAGTCATCACAGTGTAGAGGGGGTAGAGTCACCACACTGGAGAGGGGGTAGAGTCATCACAGTGTAGAGGGGGTAGAGTCATCACAGTGTAGAGGGGGTAGAGTCATCACAGTGTAGAGGGGGTAGAGTCACCACAGTTGAGAGGGGGTAGAGTCATCACAGTGTAGAGGGGGTAGAGTCACCACAGTGGAGAGGGGTAGAGTCATCACAGTGGAGAGGGGTAGAGTCATCACAGTGGAGAGGGGGTAGAGTCATCACAGTGGAGACGGGGTAGAGTCATCACAGTGGAGACGGGGTAGAGTCATCACAGTGGAGAGGGGGTAGAGTCACCACAGTGGAGAGGGGTAGAGTCACCACAGTGGAGAGGGGTAGAGTCACCACAGTGGAGAGAGGGTAGAGTCATCACAGTGGAGAGGGGTAGTCACCACAGTGGAGAGGGGGTAGAGTCATCACAGTGGAGACGGGGTAGAGTCACCACAGTGGAGAGGGGTAGAGTCACCACAGTGGAGAGGGGGTAGAGTCATCACAGTGGAGAGGGGTAGAGTCACCACAGTGGAGAGGGGTAGAGTCACCACAGTGGAGAGGGGGTAGAGTCACCACAGTGTAGAGTGGGTAGAGTCACCACAGTGGAGAGGGGGTAGAGTCATCACAGTGTAGAGGGGGTAGAGTCACCACAGTGGAGAGGGGGTAGAGTCATCACAGTGTAGAGGGGGTAGAGTCATCACAGTGTAGAGGGGGTAGAGTCATCACAGTGTAGAGGGGGTAGAGTCACCACAGTTGAGAGGGGGTAGAGTCATCACAGTGTAGAGGGGGTAGAGTCACCACAGTGGAGAGGGGGTAGAGTCATCACAGTGTAGAGGGGGTAGAGTCATCACAGTGGAGAGGGGGTAGAGTCACCACAGTGGAGAGGGGGTAGAGTCATCACAGTGTAGAGGGGGAAGTAACCACAGTGGAGAGGGGGTAGAGTCACCACAGTGGAGAGGGGGTAGTCACCACAGTGGAGAGGGGTAGAGTCACCACAGTGGCGAGGGGGTAGAGTCACCACAGTGGAGAGGGGGTAGAGTCACCACAGTGGAGAGGGGTAGAGTCACCAGAGTGGAGAGGGGGTAAAGTCATCACAGTGTAGAGGGGATAGAGTCACCACAGTGGAGAGGGGGTAGAGTCATCAGAGTGGAGAGGGGGTAGTCATGACAGTGGAGAGGGGGTAGAGTCATCACAGTGGAGAGGGGGTAGAGTCATCACAGTGGAGAGGGGGTAGAGTCATCACAGTGGAGAGGGGGTAGAGTCATCACAGTGGAGAGGGGGTAGGGTCATCACAGTGGAGAGGGGGTAGAGTCATCACAGTGTAGAGGGGGTAGAGTCATCACAGTGTAGAGGGGGTAGAGTCATCACAGTGGAGAGGGGGTAGAGTCATCACAGTGTAGAGGGGGTAGAGTCATCACAGTGTAGAGGGGGTAGAGTCATCACAGTATAGAGGGGGTAGAGTCATCACAGTGAAGAGGGGGTAGAGTCATCACAGTGGAGAGGGGGTAGAGTCATCACAGTGGCGAGGGAGTAGTCACCACAGTGGAGACGGGGTAGAGTCATCACAGTGGAGACGGGGTAGAGTCATCACAGTGGAGACGGGGTAGAGTCACCACAGTGGAGACGGGGTAGAGTCATCACAGTGGAGAGGGGGTAGAGTCATCACAGTGGAGAGGGGGTAGAGTCATCACAGTGGAGAGGGGGTAGAGTCACCACAGTGGAGACGGGGTAGAGTCATCACAGTGGAGAGGGGGTAGTCATCACAGTGGCGAGGGGGTAGAGTCATCACAGGTGCGAGGGGGTAGAGTCACCACAGTGGAGACGGAGGTAGAGTCATCACAGTGGAGACGGGGTTGAGTCATCACAGTGGAGACGGGGTAGAGTCACCACAGTGTAGACGGGGTAGAGTCATCACAGTGGAGACGGGGTAGAATCACCACAGTGGAGACGGGGTAGAGTCATCACAGTGGAGACGGGGTAGAGTCTTCACAGTGGAGAAGGGGTAGAGTCACCACAGTGGAGACGGGGTAGAGTCATCACAGTGGAGAGGGGGTAGTCACCACAGTGGAGACGGGGTAGAGTCATCACAGTGGAGAGGGGGTAGAGTCATCACAGTGGAGAGGGGGTAGAGTCATCACAGTGGAGAGGGGGTAGAGTCACCACAGTGGAGACGGGGTAGAGTCACCACAGTGGAGACGGGCTAGAGTCATCACAGTGGAGAGGGGGTAGAGTGTCACCACAGTGGAGACGGGGTAGAGAGTCACTACAGTGGAGACGGGGTAGAGAGTCACTACAGTGGAGACGGGGTAGAGAGTCACTACAGTGGAAAGGGGGCAGAGTCACCACAGTAGAGGGGAGAGACAGTCACGACAGTACAGTGGGGAGAGACAGCCACCACTGCACAGAGGGGAGAGTCACCACTGTACAGTGGGGAGAGACAGTCACCACTGTACAGAGGAGAGAGACAGTCACCACTGTACAGTGGGGAGACACAGTCACCACTGTACAGTGGGGAGAGACAGTCACCACTGTACAGTGGGGAGACACAGTCACCACTGTACAGTGGGGAGAGACAGTCACCACTGTACAGAGGGGAGAGACAGTCACCACTGTACAGTGGGGAGACACAGTCACCACTGTACAGAGGAGAGAGACAGTCACCACTGTACAGTGGGGAGACACAGTCACCACTGTACAGTGGGGAGAGACAGTCACCACTGTACAGAGGGGAGAGACAGTCACCACTGTACAGAGGGGAGAGACAGTTTTACACATGCGAGTAGTTTCGAGTTTTTTTTTTTTTTACATTCCTGAGCTCGGCCCTAGGCTGGTGATTGCTTGATCAATCAAACTGTTGCTGCTTGCAGCCTGCTGCTTCATATACCCATCACAGCTTGGTTGATGTGGTACTTGGTGTAGGTACTTGCTCAGTTTCCTCTTCAAGACTTCTACAAACCACTTCCACCTGGGGAGGTCTGGTTATTGTGGGTAACTGGAGCTACACAGTCATGCAAAATAGCTGAGAGCTGCCCTGTATATATATCGTCTGTCTGCACAATCTATACCAACCTTCCCTGGGATCAACTCTGATGGAGTCCCATTCTACATGTGCTCTATGATGTATTACATAATACACAGTATTTCTGAGAACTTTTGGCACAATGTTTAATAGTCCTAGGCTCACTGATGTTGAAACAGTGTCCATGACGTCCCTGTTTAATAGTCCTAGGTTCACTGATGTTGATACAGTGTCCATGACGTCCCTGTTTAATAGTCCTAGGCTCACTGGTGTTGATACAGTATCCATGACGTCCCTGTTTAATAGTCCTAGGTTCACTGATGTTGATACAGTGTCCATGACGTCCCTGTTTAATAGTCCTAGGCTCACTGATGTTGATACAGTATCCATGACGTCCCTGTTTAATAGTCCTAGGCTCAATGATGTTGATACAGTGTCCATGACGTCCCTGTTTAATAGTCCTAGGCTCACTGATGTTAATACAGTGCCCATGACGTCCGTTTAATAGTCCTAGGTTCACTGATGTTGATAGTGCCCATGACGTCCCTGCTTTTTAGAGTTGATTTTAATCTCCCATATCTCTCGCTGCAGTGTTGATGCTGCAGTGTGCAGGTATGCACTGCCATGCATCTTTTTCTGACGCTCAACAGAGTACATTATCTGGGCTTCAGGCATTCCCAGTAATTTAAATGTCTCATTGGCTGAATGCGGGCCATAAGTGATCTTTATATTTGTTCAAGCGGTGACCTCTCTCCTGTCTTGAATGAAGCCGTCAACACCAGAATTACAACTACTGATGCCAATAACAAAATCCCCCCAACAAACACAGAATACAACCTCGTTCATATTTGCTAATATACAGGGCCTTAAGCCATCCACCAACAACAAAATACCTTTTATCAGTGGACTTCCAGAGGAGTCTAATGCAATGTTTGCAGCCTTCACAGAGACTCACACAAAAGATCACTTTGACAGTGAAATATGGATAAGTGGTTACAACCTTTTTAGATGCGACAGAAAAAACAGGCAACAAGGGGGGGTTGGCCTGTATGTCAAAGAGTCCCTTATCTGCACGGAGTTGCTGAACACCACAAATGAGGTAGTTGAAGTTCTATCAATAAAGATCGAGAACCAAAACCTAGTCATTGTGGTTGTATACAAGCCACCAGATGCAACCTCACAACAGTTCAAGGAACAGCTACTGAAAATTGATTACTGTTTGGAAAACCTTCCAGCTCCATCCCCAAACATCTTACTGCTTGGTGATTTCAACCTACGGCATACAAAATGGAAGAATGAAGCAAATAATGTTATAGCTGAAACAATCCCCGGAGGTAGCGCAGATGAAAGGTCACACACACATGAGCTACTAAGTCTCTACGAAAAACACACCTTAAGCCAGCAGATAGTGGAGCCAACAAGACTAGAAAACACACTTGACCTTATCTTCACAAATAATGAGGACCTGATAAGAGACATAAGAATATCAAAAACAACTAATTCCGATCACAATCTAATCGAAGTCCAGACGTACATGCATAGGGGTACTGATCAGCAGAATGCATGTACCTGTGAAGGTGTCTTCACAAAATACAACTTCAACAACAAGAACATCAACTGGGACCAGGTAAACCATGTCCTAAACGAAACATGTTGGGAAGATGTCTTAAATGACATGGATCCAAACCAGTGCCTTGAAAGGATCAACTTCCTGGTAGCTGAAGTATGTTCTAGGCATATTCCCCTAAGAAAGAAGAAGAGCAGGAGTAAACTGGAGAGAAAAAGACGCTCCCTCTACAGAAGACGACGAAGAGTCACTGAGCTCCTCAGGAGTGCTAGAATATCTGATACACGAAAGGAGGCGCTGACCAGGGAAGTGAAAACTATCGAACTTAAGCTAAATGACTCTTACAGGAACCAGGAGGAGCTTAAAGCTATTAGTGAAATTGAAAGAAATTCAAAATATTTCTCTTCATATGCCAAAAACAAGGCAAATACCACATCTAGTATTGGGCCCTTACTAAGACAGGATGGGACTTACACAGATGACAACAAGGAAATGAGTGAAATATTGAAATCCCAGTACGACTCTGTGTTTAGTGAACCACTAATCGGTCTGAGGATCGACGACCCAAATGATTTCTTCACGAGCCTCAAAACTCCATAAATGTATGCCAGATTTCCGACATTACCCTAACTCCGATAGATTTCGAAAAAGCCATTGACAACATGCCTATGCACTCAGCCCCGGGTCCAGACTCGTGGAACTCTGTTTTCATTAAGAACTGCAAGAAACCCCTCTCGCGTGCCCTAAGTACACTATGGAGGAGGAGCTTGGACATGGGTGAAATTCCACAGTCACTTAAAACAACGGATATAGCCCCACTCCATAAAGGTGGCAGCAAAGCATTAGCTAAGAACCATAGACCAATAGCTCTGACGTCCCACATCATAAAAATCTTTGAAAGAGTGCTAAGAAGCAGGATTGCAAATCACCTGGATTCCCAAAATCTGCACAATCTAGGGCAACATGGGCTCAGGGCAGGTCGCTCCTGCCTCTCACAACTACTGGATCACTATGACATGGCCTTGGATGCACTGGAAGAAAATCAGAATGCAGATGTAATATACACAGACTTTGCAAAAGCATTTGACAAATGCGATCATGGCGTAATAGCCCATAAAATACGTGCTAAAGGAATAACTGGGAAAGTGGGGAGATGGATCTTCAACTTCCTAACAAATCGAACACAAAGAGTAGTGGTCAACAGAGTTAAATCGGAGGCTGCCATAGTGAAGAGCTCTGTTCCACAAGGCACAGTACTCGCCCCCATCTTATTCCTTATCCTCATATCAGACATAAACAGAGATATACACCACAGCACCGTATCATCCTTTGCGGATGATACTAGGATCTGCATGAGGCTGTCATCTGCTGAGGACGCGGTTAACCTCCAAGAAGATATAAACAAAGTTTTCCAGTGGGCAACGGTAAACAATATGATGTTCAATGAGGACAAATTCCAACTACTCCGTTATGGAAAACTGGAGGAGATAATAACTAGAACAGAGTATACTACTGACTTCGGCCATACAATAGAGCGGAAAAATAATGTAAGGGACCTGGGAGTAGTAATGTCTGAGGATCTCACTTTCAAGGATCACAACAGTGCCACGATCGCACGTGCAAAGAAAATGATAGGATGGATAATGAGAACTTTCAAAACGAGAGATGCCAAGCCCATGATGATCCTTTTCAAATCACTTGTTCTCTCTAGGCTAGAATACTGCTGTACATTAACATCTCCATTCAAAGCAGGTGAAATCGCAGATCTAGAGAGTGTACAGAGATCCTTTACTGCACGTATAAGTTCTGTCAAGCACCTTAACTACTGGGAACGCTTGGAAGCACTTGACTTGTACTCGTTGGAACGCAGGAGGGAGAGATATATCATAATCTACACTTGGAAAATCTTGGAAGGAATGGTCCCAAATCTGCACACAAAAATCACTCCCTACGAAAGTAAAAGACTGGGCAGGCGATGCAAAATGCCCCCAATAAAAAGTAGGGCCGCCATTGGTACACTAAGGGAAAACACCATAAGTGTCCGGGGCCCAAAACTGTTCAACAGCCTCCCATCAAGCATTAGGGGAATTGCCAATAAACCCCTGGCTGCCTTCAAGAGAGCTGGACAGATACCTAAAGTCAGTGCCGGATCAGCCGGGCTGTGGCTCGTACGTTGGACTGCGTGCGGCCAGCAGTAACAGCCTAGTTGATCAGGCCCTGATCCATCGGGAGGCCTGGTCATGGACAGGGCCGCGGGGGCGTTGATCCCCGGAATAATAACCTCCAGGTAACCAAACAATACTCTAAGCAAGAGAGCACAGTGTCACCACTGGCATCATTCCCACTGCTTTATAAGTTTTTTATTATCCTCCCCATCATTTTCCTGGCTTTCATGACTTTTACCTTAAACTGTTCTTTAAGAAACATAAGAAAGAAGGAACACTGCAGCAGGCCTACTGGCCCATGCGAGGCAGGTCCAAGTCTCCTACCGGCTTAAGCCAATACCCCAACCTAGTCAGGGCAGGTCACAATCACTTAAGGAAGGAACACGACAACTGACCTAGTAGCACAAGCTAGTCAGGTCCGATTCACACCCAGCCACACCCACTCATGTATTTATCTAACCTATTTTTAAAACTACACAGTATTACTACACCCAGGACTTTCCCATGTTCCTTTCTTTGTATTTGGAGTTTCTCTTGCATTTTGTATTCAGTGTCCCTTTTTTAATTCTTTCCATATCGAAGCAGATGTAATGTGTCCCCAGTCGACTGCCCACTGAAAGACACTGCTTATATTCTCCTGCAACTCTTTGTCGTCTACAGGTCTCACTTTCATGCGTATTCTGATATCGTCCGCAAACGGCAGGAAGCGGTGGCTAGTGTTTTTATACAGAGACGAGAAACAGTATAGGTACCAAGACCATACCTTGACTTGAGGTACCCAGCTTTTTACTCTGCTAATGCTGGATCTTGTTTTGTTTACTACTACTACTACTACTGTATTTTATTTCCCAGAAAATTGTATATCTGTATAGCATTTTCCGTTATAACTATGGACCTCATTTCATGGGATATCACAAAATAATCACTTTTAACAAATGCCTTTGTAAAAAAAAAATCCATGTAGACCAGCACAGACAATCGCCACAGTGGGAAGACTCACCACAGTGGAGTGTAGACAGTAACCACAGTGGTAGCGGGGGGGTGAGAAGCATCATGTAGGAGAGCCAAGTATTTGGTATAATGTTAGGCTGTGTGTTGAAGAATGTGCCAGTAAGTGTGGTGGAGGCTGTGCTAAATGGAAGGCTGCTGGTGGGGGTGGTAGGGGGGAGGTGGAGGAGAGGGGTCATATGGGGAGGGAGGGAGGGAGGGAGGGAAAGGGGGCAGTTGGACAGGGAGTGGGAGGTGAGAATATGGGAGGGAGTGAGGGATGCAGCAGAGGTAATAGGAAAGAGGGAACTGTATTAGAGGGAGAGGGAAGGGGTAATATGAGAGGGCGGGAGGGGAGAGGGGTAGGAGAGGGAGAGGGCAGGAGGGGAAGGAGAGGAGGGAGAAGGAAGGAGGGGGATGGAGGGGAGGGAGTGGAGGTTGTGGTATGTGGCTGGTCAGGTATGCAGGGTATGCTTGGTATGTCAGGCTTGGGGCAGCCAAGGCTGCGAGCCCCACCCTCACTCAGCCCGACGTTCCGGCGCCCGCAACCCCCACCTCCACCTCCCCCACCCCCCCATGATATTCTCCCCCACCCACCACCACCATCATTTACCACCACCGTTATCACTACCACCACCACTACTATTACAATCACTACTGTCACCCCCCCCTTAACGTTATCATTACTGTTACCAGTACCACCACCATTACCAGTAAGACTGTTACCAACACCACCACCATATACCAGTAAGACTGTTACCAACACCACCAACATATACCAGTAAGACTGTTACCAACACCACCACCATATACCAGTAAGACTGTTACCAACACCACCAACATATACCAGTAAGACTGTTACCAACACCACCACCATATACCAGCATCAGAAACACTTACCACAACCACCACCACCACTACTGTTATCCTCACCACCACCCCACCGTTATCACCATCATTACTGTCACCACCACCACTACTACTGTTACCACTACTACTACTGTTGCCACTATTACTGTTACCACAACCACCACTACTGTTATCCTCACCACCATCCATCGTTATCACCATCACCACAATTACCATCATTAGTCACCACCACCACTTTTACTGTTACCACCACTATTATCACCATCACCACCCACCACTACTATTGTTACCGCCACTACTGCTACCACCACGACCACTATTGATACCATCACCACTACTACTGTTACCACTACTGTTATTACCAATGTTACCATCACCACTGCTATTACCACCACCACCACCACTACCCTTATCAGCATCATTACTGTTACCACCACCACTACCGTTATCAGCACCACTACTGTTATCACCAGCACCATCACTACTGTTATCACCACTACTGTTACCACCAGCACCACTACTGTTATCAGCACCACTACTGTTATCACCAGCACCATCACTACTGTTATCACCAGCACCATCACTACTGTTATCACCACTACTGTTATCATCACTACTGTTATCACCAGCACCATCACTACTGTTATCACCAGCACCACCACTACTGTTATCACCAGCACCACCACTACCGTTATCAGCAACACTACTGTTGTCACCAGCACCACTACTGTTATCACCACTGTTATCACCAGCACCATCACTACTGTTATCACCAGCACCACCACTACTGTTATCATCACCACTACTGTTACCACCAGCACCACCACTACTGTTATCATCACCACTACTGTTATCACCAGCACCATCACTACTGTTATCAGCACCACTACTGTTATCACCAGCACCATCACTACTGTTATCACCACTACTGTTACCACCAGCACCACTACTGTTATCACTACTGTTATCACCAGCACCATCACTACTGTTATCACCAGCACCACTACTGTTATCACCAGCACCACCACTACCGTTATCAGCAACACTACTGTTGTCACCAGCACCACTACTGTTATCACCACTGTTATCACCAGCACCATCACTACTGTTATCACCAGCACCACCACTACTGTTATCATCACCACTACTGTTACCACCAGCACCACCACTACTGTTATCATCACCACTACTGTTATCACCAGCACCATCACTACTGTTATCACCACTACTGTTACCACCAGCACCACCACTACTGTTATCAGCACCACTACTGTTATCACCAGCACCATCACTACTGTTATCAGCACCACTACTGTTATCACCAGCACCATCACTACTGTTATCACCACTACTGTTACCACCAGCACCACTACTGTTATCACTACTGTTATCACCAGCACCATCACTACTGTTATCACCAGCACCACTACTGTTATCACCAGCACCACCACTACCGTTATCAGCAACACTACTGTTGTCACCAGCACCACTACTGTTATCACCACTGTTATCACCAGCACCATCACTACTGTTATCACCAGCACCACCACTACTGTTATCACCAGCACCATCACTACTGTTATCACCACTACTGTTATCACCAGCACCACCACTACCGTTATCAGTACCACTAATGTTATCACCAGCACCATCACTACTGTTATCATCACCACTACTTTTATCACCAGCGCCACCACTACTGTTATCATCGCCACTACTGTTATCACCAGCACCATCACTACTGTTATCACCACTACTGTTATCACCAGCACCATCACTACTGTTATCATCACCACTACTGTTACCACCAGCACCACCACTACTGTTATCAGCACCACTACTGTTATCACCAGCACCACCACTACCGTTATCAGCAACACTACTGTTGTCACCAGCACCATCACTACTGTTATCACCACTACTGTTATCACCACCACCATCACTACTGTTATCACTAGCACCACCACTACCGTTATCAGCACCACTACTGTTGTCACCAGCACCATCACTACTATCACCACTACTGTTATCACCAGCACCACCACTACCGTTATCAGCAACACTACTGTTGTCACCAGCACCACTACTGTTATCACCACTGTTATCACCAGCACCATCACTACTGTTATCACCAGCACCACCACTACTGTTATCATCACCACTACTGTTACCACCAGCACCACCACTACTGTTATCATCACCACTACTGTTATCACCAGCACCATCACTACTGTTATCACCACTACTGTTACCACCAGCACCACCACTACTGTTATCAGCACCACTACTGTTATCACCAGCACCATCACTACTGTTATCAGCACCACTACTGTTATCACCAGCACCATCACTACTGTTATCACCACTACTGTTACCACCAGCACCACTACTGTTATCACTACTGTTATCACCAGCACCATCACTACTGTTATCACCAGCACCACTACTGTTATCACCAGCACCACCACTACCGTTATCAGCACCACTACTGTTGTCACCAGCACCATCACTACTGTTATCACCAGCACCACCACTACTGTTATCACCAGCACCATCACTACTGTTATCACCACTACTGTTATCACCAGCACCACCACTACCGTTATCAGCACCACTACTGTTATCACCAGCACCATCACTACTGTTATCACCACTACTTTTATCACCAGCGCCACCACTACTGTTATCATCGCCACTACTGTTATCACCAGCACCATCACTACTGTTATCACCACTACTGTTATCACCAGCACCATCACTACTGTTATCACCACTACTGTTGTCACCAGCACCATCACTACTGTTGTCACCAGCACCATCACTATTGTTATCACCACTACTGTTGTCACCAGCACCATCACTACTGTTATCACCACTACTGTTGTCACCAGCACCATCACTACTGTTATCATCACCACTACTTTTGTCACCAGCACCATCACTGTTATCACCAGCACCATCACTACTGTTATCATCACCACTACTGTTGTCACCAGCACCATCACTACTGTTATCACTACTGTTGTCACCAGCACCATCACTACTGTTATCACCACTACTGTTGTCACCAGCACCATCACTACTGTTATCACCACTACTGTTGTCACCAGCACCATCACTACTGTTATCACTACTGTTGTCACCAGCACCAACACTGTTATCACCAGCACCATCACTACTGTTATCACCAGCACCACCACTACCGTTATCAGCACCACTACTGTTGTCACCAGCACCATCACTACTGTTATCCGCACCACTACTGTTATCACCAGCACCATCACTACTGTTATCACCACTACTTTTATCACCAGCGCCACCACTACTGTTATCATCGCCACTACTGTTTATCACCAGCACCATCACTGTTATCATCACCACTACTGTTATCACCAGCGCCACCACTACTGTTGTCAACAGCACCATCACTACTGTTATCATCACCACTGTAATCACCAGCACCATCACTACTGTTATCACCAGCACCATCACTACTGTTATCACCACTACTGTTGTCACCAGCACCATCACTATTGTTATCACCACTACTGTTGTCACCAGCACCATCACTACTGTTATCACCACTACTGTTGTCACCAGCACCATCACTACTGTTATCACCACTACTGTTGTCACCAGCACCATCACTACTGTTATCACCACTACTGTTGTCACCAGCACCATCACTACTGTTATCACCACTACTGTTGTCACCAGCACCATCACTGTTATCACCACTACTGTTGTCACCAGCACCATCACTACTGTTATCACCAGCACCATCACTACTGTTATCATCACCACTACTGTTGTCACCAGCACCATCACTACTGTTATCATCACCACTACTGTTATCACCAGCACCATCACTACTGTTATCATCACTACTGTTATCACCAGCACCATCACTACTGTTATCAGCACCACTACTGTTATCACCAGCACCATCACTACTGTTATCACCAGCACTGTTATCATCACCACTTATCACCAGCACCATCACTACTGTTATCACCACTACTGTTGTCACCAGCACCATCACTACCGTTATCAGCACCACCACTTATCACCAGCACCATCACTACTGTTATCACCACCACCATCACTACTGTTATCACCACTGTTATCACCAGCACCATCACTGTTATCAGCACCACTACTGTTATCACCAGCACCATCACTACCGTTATCAGCACCACTACTGTTATCACCAGCACCATCACTACTGTTATCAGCACCACTACTGTTATCACCAGCACCATCACTACTGTTATCAGCACCACTACTGTTATCACCAGCACCATCACTACTGTTATCACCAGCACCATCACTGTTATCATCACTGTTATCACCAGCACCATCACTACTGTTATCAGCACCACTACTGTTATCACCAGCACCATCACTACTGTTATCATCACTACTACTTTTACCGCTACTATTATTGTTGCCATCACCAGTGCTACATTTTACCACCACCACTGTTACCAACACCACTGTTACCACTAACACTAAGAAAGGAGCACTGCAGCAGGCCCACCAGCCCATGCGAGGCACGTCCAACTCACATCCACTCATGTATTTATCTAACCTATTTTTCAAACTACACAAGGTTTTAGCATCAATGACGGTACCCGGGAGTTTGTTCCACTCATCCACAACTCTATTACCAGTGTTTTCCTATATCTTTTCTGAATCTAATTTTTTTTTTCCAACTTGAAACCATTGCTGCGAGTCCTGTCTTGGCTAAATATTTTTAGCACATTATTTACATTCCTTTTATTTATTTCCGTTTTCCATTTATACATCTCAATCATATCATCCCTAATTCTATGCCTTTCTAGAGTGCAGATTCAGGGCCCTCATTCTATCCTTGAAACATGGTATCAACTTTGTCATCCTCCTTAGTATGTTTTCCAGCGGTTTTATATCCGTTCTGTAATACGGTGGTCAGAACTGTGCAGCATAGTCTTAATGAGGTCTAACCAACGATACACAGAGTTGAAGAATAACCTGAGGACTCCTGTTATATTTCTTGATATGAAGTCAACAATTCTATTCGCTTTATTTCGAATACTTACGCACTGTTGTCTGGGTTTTAGATTACTGATCAGACTCACGAAATCGTAATGACACGATTGCAAACAAGCCATACCACGGGTGGGGTTAGAACCCGCAATCAGAGTCACAAAACTCCAGACCAACGCATTAGCCACTGGACCAGCTGGCTACAATAAGATCCATCCAACTAGGTATATTTCTATACTATAGGAAGGTTAGCATAGGCACCACTGTGACCACAAATGCTAGCTGGTCCAGTGGCTAACGCGTCGGTCTGGAGTTTTGTGACTCTCTGATTGCGGGTTCTAACCCCACCCGTGGTATGGTTTGTTTATTGATCAGACAACAGTGCGTGAGTATTCGAAATTAAGCGAATAAAATTCTTGGCTTGATATTAAGAAATATAACAGGAGTCCTCAGGTTAGATGGTTAGATGGAAAGTAGATGGAATCCAGGACGGGGTGGCCCTGGCTTGGATACTGAGGATTATAGTGCAGTCCCAGAACCTGCAGAAATTGACAACACACCTCCCAACAATTCTCAACCAAAGGTGAATTTGTGCAAATATTATGCTTGGGGCATCTGTAAGCATGGAATAACAGGGGAAAAAAATGGGACATGCAACTTTGACCATCCCAAAAAATGTAGCGACCTCCTGTCTAAAGGAGTGTGTCGTTCTTCTTCCTGTACTTTCTTTCACCCAAAAATGTGCCACTCCTCGGTCCTCCAGAAGCAGTGTTACAACATCGAGTGCCCTGCATACCATCTAAAAGGGACCAGGAGGCACAGACCCCACAAGACAAACAGTAGCTACGACAACCCAACTCCAGGTGATTTTTTAGTGGCAGGAAACGAAAAAAGAAAATGGAAGGAAATAACCAAAATAGTCCACCACCTTGGAGCCTTGTTGGACTGGAGGCGCAGCCAGTGGCCACCCATGGCCCTCCAGAATTACAACTACTGATGCCAATAACAAAATACCCCCAGCAAACACAGAATACAACCTCGTTCATATTTGCTAATATACAGGGCCTTAAGCCATCCACCAACAACAAAATACCTTTTATCAGTGGACTTCTAGTGGAGTCTAATGCAATGTTTGCAGCCTTCACAGAGACTCGCACAAAAGATCACTTTGACAGTGAAATATGGATAAGTGGTTACAACCTTTTTAGATGCGACAGAAAAAACAGGCAACAAGGGGGGGTTGGCCTGTATGTCAAAGAGTCCCTTATCTGCACAGAGTTGCTGAACACCACAAATGAGGTAGTTGAAGTTCTATCAATAAAGATCGAGAACCAAAACCTAGTCATTGTGGTTGTATACAAGTCACCAGATGCAACCTCACAACAGTTCAAGGAACAGCTACTGAAAATCGATTACTGTTTGGAAAACCTTCCAGCTCCATCCCCAAACATCTTACTGCTTGGTGATTTCAACCTAAGGCATACAAAATGGAAGAATGTAGCAAATAATGTTATAGCTGAAACAATCCCCGGAGGTAGCGCAGATGAAAGGTCACACACACATGAGCTACTAAGCTCTGCGAGCCAGCAGATAGTGGAGCCAACAAGACTAGAAAACACACTTGACCTTATCTTCACAAATAATGAGGACCTGATAAGAGACATAAGAATATCAAAAACAACTAATTCCGATCACAACCTAATCGAAGTCCAGACGTACATGCATAGGGGTACTGATCAGCAGAATGCATG